>NC_090646.1:311665393-311965393 GCF_040937935.1 Hyperolius riggenbachi | reverse complement strand
CCAGGTGGTGGTTGACAGAATTCTTGGTGAGGTGAAGTATGTCTGGTCTTCAGAGACGGATAAGTTAGGCAGGGGCTATTGAGTTCTGGCTTGGCAGAACATTAAGCCCTCCTGACTTGGTGATTCCTCTCATGGGTTAGCTTTTCTATTTCTTATCACCCTTAGTAGATTTTGATTATTTGTACTTACTCTTTTTTTGAAAAATGGCTGTAGGCATACATAGAGTTGATCCTTTGATTTTATCTTAGTATGTGTGGGTGTCTCCCCCCCCCCCCTCGCACTGTCTAGTTCTTTTTTGATTAGTTAAGTCCTTGTGCATTGTTGTTTAGTCCTTTGGCCTTTTTGGATTTTGGATTTTTTCCAAATTAGTATGAAAGTAGTATGGATGTTGTGTTGGTGTTTTTTTTTTTGGTCTGTTGAATGGTGTCAGTGTTGGTGGTGTCGCAGTTTGCCTTGGTATTGGTTATTGTTGTTTTGTTTCGTGAGTATGTTTAATTTTAAATGGGTGGTCTCCCTGCTTGGTATTCTGACAAGTTTTTCTGATTATAACTTAGATTTTTGGACGTAACACTTGACTTTGAAGATTTTTTTCCTTTGTTTTGTCTCGAATATGAAGAATTTGTATTTCTTTTTGAATTCATAAGAAGTGATTTATTTATTACGTTTTTTGAATGTTGAAAGAAACTTTAAAGTTAATGGAAACATAATTAACTATTTATTTATTTATATGTATATATGTGTATATAAAAGTTTTGAGTATTTTTCTAATAAAAATCCCTATTTCCAAACAGATTTCACTGAAGCTGTAAATTGCATCCCAGAACATAGTTTAGGGACCATTACCTCTTCAACTATAGTCATTTTTCTTTCAATTGCAAAAGCAACCAGTTTTTCAATGGTGTATTGGCGTAACATAGGAAAACCTACTGTCGGCTCTAGATTCTAATCTATTACTCCTATTTGCAAACAGTTTTCACTGAAGCTGTAAATTGCACCCCAGAACATAGTTTAGGGGCCATTACCTCTTCAACTATAGTCATTTTTCTTTCAATTGCAAACGCAACCTGTTGTTCAATGGTGTATTGGTTTAACATAGCAAAACCTACTGTTGGCTCTAGATTCTAATCTATCACTCCTATTTGCAAATAGTTTTCACTGAAGCTGTAAATTGCACCCCAGAACATAGTTTAGGGGCCATTACCTCTTCAACTATAGTCATTTTTCTTTCAATTGCAAACGCAACCAGTTTTTCAATGGTGTATAGGTTTAACATAGCAAAACCTACTGTTGGCTCTAGATTCAAATATATCACTCCTATTTGCAAACAGCTTTCACTGAAGCTGTAAATTGCATCCCAGAACATAGTTTAGTGGCCATTACCTCTTCAACTATAGTCATTTTTCTTTCATTTCAAGGGTTTTTATTAAATAATTAATCAGTTACATACAAAATAAAACATCACAAAAGCCCTACACATGGGGCATTTTGCTCAATTACAACAAAGGTGTCACATTAGTTTAAAGGCATGAACATTAAACTTTAGAATTCTACAGTATATGATACTTTTTTTAAATAATGAACATGTTATAAAGAAAAAAAAACTTTTCATGGAGCCCCCCTCCATGAAAAGTTTTTCTTTATAACATGAAGGAAAGGCCTAAGGAAGGAAGGGAGGATAAAGGGGGATGGGGAATGGTGTGTGTGAGGGTGAAGATCGTGCCATGGATGGGTAAAACCACATCATTCCAATGGCACCAACCAGCGGAAGAGAGAGGTAGGAAAAGGAACGGGAGGGAAGGGTAGGGAATGCTGAGAAATACCACAGTATATTAGGATTGCCACTAGAAAATCAATCAGGTTAAGACTGGTTGCATCTTACTCGGTCTTCAAATATCAATCCCACTATAAACCTATATCGTCAGGGGATCTAAAATGAGTGAGGTGTATATCTAAGGCCCACATTATCCTGGTGTTGGATCCAGGGATCCCATATCTTAAAGAAGATGTCCAGCCTATCGAATATCTTTGCTCTAATGTGTTCAGATAGCATAGTGTTGTTCAGGTCCCTAAAGACATTATCAACAGAAAGTACGGGTTGTTTCCATTGTAAAGCCAAATGTCTCTTAGCCTGTGCCATTATGAATTGAATCAAATTATGAGTAGGGTGCAGAACTGATTGGGGTCTGTTTCCCAAAAGGATTATCGACGGGTCCATAGGAATCTGTTTGCCCAACATTAGGCAAATCTTATTCCATATTGTTTTCCAATATCGTTATTGGACACTCCCACCACATGTGCCATAGGTCTCACTTTTGGCTGCAATGTCTAAAACATAGGTCAGGTGCATCAGGATAAAACTGGTGCATTTTAGCAGGAGTAAAATAAGTTCTATGGAACAACTTAAGGGAGGTCTCAATTGAGGAGAAAAACAAGGATCCCCTCGTGAGAATGGAACAGCAATTATCTAAGGTTTGCAGAAACTTAAATATTTGCGAAAGTCTCTCCCTTTCCTCAAAAGGAACATTATGATCTTTGACAAATTGGATTGGAGAGGTGACCTTAAAGTAGGATAAGAATTTGCCCAAGGTGAGATACCCCTTCTGTGTCCACCAATGAAATTTTTGAGTCTGACAACCCTGTAAAAAGTCAGGGTTTCTAAAAATGTTTGTCATACAAGACGCTGGTGATTGTAACATGTGAGGGTATCTCAGTCTGGACCACAGTCCAAGCAAGTGTGCTGCAATAGGGGCCTTTTTCCTGATAGTAGTAGGATGGATTGACCTTGACCACATTATGCCAGCCAGGGACAGGGGGCTCAATAATCTAGTTTCTATTTCTGCCCAAATAGGTATATTACATTTTGAATTAACTACTGCAAGAGTCAATGGGGCAGCATAATAATAATGTAAAAGAATAGGAGCATTTAGGCCTCCCATGTCCCTAGGTCTTGCCAAGGTGGTGTATTTAATATGAGCATTTCGCTTCCTCCATATGAACTGCTGAATTTGCCTTTGAAGGCATCCCAGAGGCCCTTTTTTGATAGCAATTGGAAGAACCCTGACCAGGTATAAAATTTGTGGCAGGAGTGTCGTTCTGACCGAGGTAACGCTGCCCAATAGTTAGATTGGGTAAGAGTTCCATGTTTCTAGGTCCAAAGACAGCTTCCTCAGCATAGAAGGATAGTTTTGATCATAAAGTTTGGCAGGATCAATGGTAAGGTTTATGCCTAAATATTTAATATACCTAGGCTGATATTGTAGGCAAAAAGTATGGGCCATTTGTTGTCCTACTATTGAGTTTGTGTTTGACAGCATGAGTTCGGATTTATCGAGTTTCAACTTAAACCCTGAGAAAAGAGAAGAATCGTTAATTAGTTTCAGGAGGGCTGGTATGGAAGTCTGTGGTGACGAGAGTGTTAGAAGGATGTCGTCCGCGAACAAAGATAGTTTATATTCGCTAGTACCTATGGAGACTCCCTTTATCTCAGGTGTTCTGCGAATAATCTCAGCCAGAGGTTCAATCATTAGGGCAAATATTGCAGGCGAGAGGGGGCACCCTTGCCTAGTTCTTCTTTGTATGGGGAATGAAATTCTATTAACAGCTGGCATTTTCAGGGTTGCAGTAGGGGTAGAGTATAAAACTTTAATTGCATTAAGGTAACTACCACTAAATCCATATTTCTGGAGGACAGAAAGCATATATGGCCACTTTATGAGATCAAAGGCCTTCTCCATGTCAAGGGCCAATATGGCCAGACAAGAAGAAGATCTGTTTGAGTAATACTGGATATCCAAAATTTTACGAATATTATCCGAGGCCTGTCTGGGCGGAATAAAACCCACTTGATCTTTGTGGATGAGGGCTGGCAAGATCTTGTTAAGCCTAGTTGCTAATATGGCCGTAAAAAGTTTATAGTCTACCCCCAGCAAGGAAATTGGGCAGTAATTTTTAGTTAACAAAGGGTCCCACTGGGGATTTGGAATAACCACAATAGAGGAAGCCAAAAATTCGGGAGGAGGAGAGTGGCCCTTCAGAATGGCATTAAAAAAACTTAAGTAAGAGGGGGGTTAGTGTCTCTTCAAATTTTTTTATAATATAGGGCGGTCAGCCCGTCAGGCCCTGGTGATTTTGCATTTTTTGTTTTTTTAATAGCCTCATGTAGCTCTTCTGATGTGATATTGCTATTAAAGAGACTCTGTAACATTAAAAAGATCCCCTGGGGGGTACTCACCTCGGGTGGGGGAAGCCTCCGGATCCTAATGAGGCTTCCCACGCCGTCCTCTGTCCCACGGGGGTCTCTCCGCAGCCCTCCGAACAGCCGGCGACTGTGCCGACTGTCATTTCAATATTTACCTTTGCTGGCTCCAGCGGGGGCGCTGTGGCGGCTTTCCATTCCGAACTACACGGAAATACCCGATCTCATTCGGGTCCGCTCTACTGCGCAGGCGCAGGAAACTTGCGCCTGCGCAGTAGAGCGGACCCGACGGCGATCGGGTATTTCCGTGTAGTTCGGAGCCGACAGCCGTCAGAGCGCCTGCGCAGGAGCCAGGAAGGTAAATAATGACGTCACCGCTGCCCGGACTCCACGGAGGGCTGCAGCGAGACCCCTGACGGATGGAGGACGGCGTGGGAAGCCTCATTAGGATCCGGAGGCTTCCCCCACTCGAGGTGAGTACCCCCCAGGGGATCTTTTTATGTTACAGTTCCTCTTTAAGTTGGGTTACTGTGAGTGGAGCTAGTGTTTTATGGATAGTGTGGTTCAAAAAGCAAATTTTTTTTGCTTGTGGCCTTCGTTATACAATTGTGTATAATATTTCAGAAAGGTTTCATAAATTTTGTCAGGGTTCGATGTTATTTCGGATTATTCTATTTATTGACTGTTGGGCTCTGAGTTTATGGGCCAACCATCTGTTAGGCTTGTTAATATGCTTTTGCATTAGTCCAACTAAGGGCTTTTTCGCAGTCAGAGTTTAATATAGCCTCTAATTGTGTATTTAAGCCTTGAATTTGTTTATGTAAATAGCGTGTAGGATTGTTTTGATTTAACTGGTGAAGAGTGGCTAACTTATGCTCAAGATTTGAGATAATTATTCCCTTCTCCCTCTTGTGCCTAGCGGATATCTTAATAAATTGGCCTCTAATCACTTCCTTATGGGCCATCCAGCAAACAGCTGGAGAGACCTCAGGAGTGACATTTTTGTAAAAATAACTATCAAGGGCTAAACCTATTTCACCACATACTTCTGGATTATGAAGTAGAGTCTCATTGAGGCGCCATGGGGCTCGTTGAGTTTTGGGGAGCAATGAAGTGAATGAGGTGAGTACTGGATCATGATCTGACCACGTACAAAGTAAGTGTCTTGAGTAAGCAAGTGATGAAGCACGATGCGAGGACAGCAGGATTAGGTCTATTCTAGAGTATGAATTATGGGGGGCCAAATAAAATGAGTATCCCTTTGTCCTCCCATTCTGCTCCCGCCAAGTATCTATTAAAGAGAATAATCTCAAGATATCATCAAAATATTCTTTCATTTTTTTGGAGTTAGATGGGTGAGCAGGGATTGTTCTGTCTAATGAATCATTTGGGGTTAAATTGAAGTCACCTACCCAAATTATAGAATCATATTTCAAAGTGAGCAAGATGTCTGATATTTTATTAATAGTCTCAAAGATAAGATTCAGGGGGAACATAAGTATTTGCAATGCATAGGACCCCATTTTGGAAGTTTCCTATAATTATGTTATATGTGCCCTGGTCATCCTCAATATGAGCAATAGGTTCAAAAGGGAAGGCCTTTGATAAAAAAGGTTCTCTTTGTTCTTTGTGATAGTTGGACATATAGATGCGTGTATAATTTTTATGGAAGAATTTAGGGCATGATTTGTTGGTAAAGTGGGTTTCCTGGAAACAAAGAATATCAGGAAAGGATTGAGTGTATAGATAAAGGCTTTCTTTCTCTTTTGCAGTGAGTTTAGACCCCTGACGTTATGTGAGACTACAGTATGTTATATGGTCTAGTGGACATAAAGTAAGGTATAGATGACTGTATAGATTGCATGCCGAGACTTTGGGTGCAAACCAGAATAGCAATTCTCTCTGCTTAAGGTTATACAGTGGCAGAATGTAATAGGGGGGACCCCTCTCACCAAGAGGGTCCTTAGAACTATTAAGCAAACCTATATACATGTTTGGGGGGAAAACTGCACTATGTTGCAGAATTGATGCGAGGAGGAAAACCCAGGTAAAACCGGGCTCTCCGACTGGCATCAGGGTGGAGGGCAACAAGAACTTCCAAAACCAAATCGTTAATTATAAAAATAAGCTAATGATTAACCAACATTTCGGGGCAGACAAACAAAATTATTGCTGCAGGCCTACCTCAGATATAAATGTTAACTACACAGCTATAACAAAATATAATAAAAGTGAGTCACATATGTTTAAAGAAATAATAATATAAAGTCCTGATGAGCATATATAAGCATATCAAGAGTTAAAGGCATCCCCAGGCCTTTTTAAAACTAGAAACCTGTTGAAAGCATGCTGTAGAAGTCCTCAAAAGGGAAGATGCAGATCTCAAGAAATCAAATGCGTTTCAGAAAGCCCAACATCATAAAGGGGCCCTCTGCTCGAGCAGTTTAGTGTTGAGAACTGAAATGCTTTGTTGTAGCACTGACTGTACAGGTGAGGCCAACATCATAAAGTGGCCCCACTTACACCACCACGAAGTTGTGAACGCAAAAGGGTTCCAGGATCATGACCATCCTCAGGGAATGATTATATAGAGCTCTCAATACCAACCAGGAGTTCACATCAAGATGGGACGATTTCCAGGATCAGGGCTCTAGGACGAAATCGCGACCCTCTTGCCGTGTTCCACGCTTTAGTTGGCCTCTGGGACCTCTGGTCTTTTGGAGCTGAAGTTAGTGGAGGGGGGATCACATACAATATACCTGCTTCTGTAAGCACTGCAGCCGCCTCCTCCAGGGTCTTGCAGTTATAGAGCCTTGAAGGAGAGTAAAAAAGGGAACCCCCATTTGTAGCGTATGGATTTCTTTTGAAGCGCTTGAGTGAAGGGTCCCATCTCCCTTCGCTTTGCTATGGTAGCTGGCACTAGATCCGCGTATAGCTGAATAGAAGATGGGACCCCTGGTATATTATCCATGTCTCTAGCTGCCAGAAGAATCTTGTCCCTAAAGTCCTCTGAGGAGAGCTTAGCGATAATGTCCCTTGGAAGTTCTGGATTACGTGGCTTGGCAATAGCATGATGGATGCGTATTATACGCATGCCTGGGGCTGCTTCCTGGGGTAGAAGGGACTCAAACAGGGAGGTCGCAACTGGCTCAAAATTTCTAATAGTTTCTAATCTATCACTCCTATTTGCAAACAGATTTCACTGAAGCTGTAAATTGCATCTCAGAACATAGTATAGGGGCCATTACCTTTTCAACTATAGTCATTTTTCTTTCAATTGCAAACGCAACCAGTTTTTCAATGGTGTAATGGTTTAACATAGCAAAACCCACTGCTGGCTCTAGATTCTAATCTATCACTCCTATTTGCGAGTGGTAGGTGGAGGTTGTGTCTGTGTGGAGCTCCTGACTACCAGAGTCATTTGGTGGACCTTGCCAGCCCTCTGGTTCATTTTCTGGGCTAACTTTGGACTGTGAGGCCCTGCTGGTACCTTGGCCAGCGGGGACCTTCCCTGTGCTAGCCGGCTGCTCCTAGCCATGGAGCAGCCGGCTCATACCCCCCCCTGACCTGGGACAACTGGGGAATGTTGCAGATGCCAGTGAGATTGCTGCTTCAGTGGTGACCTGGTTCCAAGCCTTTGATGTGGAGTCTAAAAAACTCAACAGCCTGGAATATGAATGGAAGAAGCAAAGACACAGGTATGGGCAAAGATGGACACCCAGTTTTGTGGATACTGTACCTGAACTGAAGGAACTAAAAAGAGTACTAGCGCAACAAAGGGCTCGTATGAAGGATCTGGAAGCGCGGGGCGGTCCCTTTAATGAAATGGTGAAGCACCACAAGCGTTTCTTAGGTTTACAGGATGATGTTGATTCAGAGGAGATGGATTGTGTCTTAATTGAAGATAAAAGTACACCTGTAGAAGAAAAACCTGTTGCAAAAGATGAAGGCACCCCTTTGGTATCTAAGTTACCTTCAGAATGTGTCACAATACAAGATAAGGCTGAAAAATCACCTGTCATGATGGTGCAGGAGAAGATTGAAGTTTCAGAGCCTGTTGATAGCGTGCAGCATGATGAACCAGCTGGAGGTGAAGACCTGTGGTCAAAGGAACTGACTGGCCCAGATGGTAATAACCTAGAGATGACAGAGTGCAAAGAAGATGGAATTACTAGTGCTAAAGAAAATATAAAGGATGTAGAAATGAAGAATCCTTGTAATAAGGAACAGGCTATGCAAGAAGAGACTGGTTTACAGCTAAAAGAGGCAGCTAAAAAAACGAGTGCAGTTACAAATAGTAGTGCAGTCAAAATTAAAGATGTACGTGTAAATGTCCCTTTGCTTAAAACTATTGCCTTTCAGGAGCCTTCAAGATCTGCCAGCAGTGTTCCCCTTTCACCTCGTGTGGATGGTTCAGATCACCCTGAGGACACAAAGGTGGTGGAGGGTAATCCATATGGAGAGGATGGCATAGTGCGACGTGTCCTGCCTCCTCCTGGCACATCCTCGGCGGGTATACTGAGCAGAACGCCGAAAATCACGCCGGCGGGTAAAACCGGAAGTGATCTTCCGCAAACCGGAAGTGACGTCATGCGTGACGAAAATGACTCGGCGGCCAGCAGCGGAAAAAGCAAACCTGGCGTTCCTCGTGGCAAACTGCCACAGGGAACCCAAAAAGCGCAAACAAAGACAAAATTGAGTGGGCATCCAGCTCCTTCCAAAATTGAGAAGAAGAAAGGAAAAAAAGTGGACAATACAGGTAACATAGTCACCAGAGCAAAAGCGAGAGAAATAGGGGGTGGGTCTCAAGAGGTATTATCAGAGGCAGGAAGTGGGTGGGAAGGAGAAAACAGTATGGAGGTCGCTGAATCCATTCCTGATGGCCCTGCAGTGAATCCAGAGGGTAATGTTTTAATTGCAGATAGTAATGTTAATATCGATGCTGGTGATGATTTGATATTGCCTTCTCCAATATGCAAATTTAAAAAAGGGGAAGATGCTGATGCATCAGGTACTGAGCTATCTAATAATGATGGAATGTTATCCCTAGAACAAAGTAGTGTGGAAGGAATGGATGACAGTCAATTTTGTGTTGAAACGGTTTTTGGTAACGTTGAGGTATCAAAAACTAAACATGGCCTTATAGCTATAAGTAAAAATATTGATGGTGATAGGGCTGAGGATCTGGCCGCTGAAAATGAGGTTGTAACCTTAAGTACACCTACTGCTGGTATATGTGTAGCAGATGCTAAAGCTGATTTTTTTGCAGGTGACAAGAGATACATTGTCGAAGAGCATAGATTAAGGACTTTTCATCATGAAACAAATGAACTGATTGAAACTTTACCATTGCATTTTTTTGATGGTTTATGTAAAATTGGTGATATTGGCCTAGTGCCAAATGTGGAAATTAAGTTTCAAGCTGGTGCAAAAAGATTTTCTGTTTTTGATGGCATTATTTTTTTCTTTGATGATGTAGGTAATGAAATTTCTAGGGAGAGCATAAAAGGAATTGGCGATAGCCATCCTTCGCTTAAATCGTGACCAGATCCTCAGCCTTTAATTAAAGAGGTTCCAGTGTCTAGTGGTACTCCCTCTGGAGAGGGAAGTGAGGTATCCTGTTCAGTAATGGTGGAATCACCACTACCAGGGGATATAGAAGGCAAAGAGGCCTCCCAGCCTCCTCAATTGGATTTTGTGACAAGGGGTGGTGAGCCTATGGATAAGTCTTATGATGCGCCACCTGCTGGCCCCCGTCGCAATTTTTCCTATGCGCAAGCAGCCAAAAGTCAGCCTATTGGTAGGAGGGTGCCTGCTTCCCTGGAGACAGAAACTGAAGCACCCATGTCCGGGAGGAGGAATGTTGTGAGGTTAAAATGGGAGGGAGAAACCCCCATACCAGACAAAAAGAAATTTTTAGAACTCCTTCTCGGCATGGGTGTCAAAGCACAGGATATCTTTGCGATTTTGGCTCCAGGGAGCCCCCCCACATATTATGATGTAAGCTTCCTGACAGGGGACGGCCTGGAATTTTTTTTGAAAGAAAGATATAAGAGAAGATCTAATGAGTGGCGTGGTTTTACAGCCTCTTCATATACCAGGCAGTCTCCTGTCAGGAAGGCGACTGTGGTAGTAACTAATGAGTCAATCCCTCTGAGGGACATTCTCTCTTGGATGGGTCATTATGTTGACATAGTGTCCCCTCCCCAGAAAATTCTTGACGATCTAGATATATGGTGGGGAGGGTATGAGATTGAAATAAAATTGCGTAACAGTGAAGGTGGCTTTAATCATATTCCTCCTTCAGCCCTCATAGGAAGAGATAGGATCAGTGTATTTTATCCTGGCCAACCAAGAACATGCAATAAGTGTGGTGGGAGGGGACACTATGGATATAGTTGTAAAAACCCCAGATGCAGTTTGTGCCAGGAGTTTGGACACGCGGCCAAGGAGTGTAAGACCATAAAATGCAATTTTTGTTTTAAGTTTGGCCACCCATACACTGCGTGTCCATCCTCCTGGAACAACATGTCAACGGAGAAGAAGGGGGTCATGCTGCGCATAATGGAGGAGGATGCGCGCTCAAAAACCCTACTTAAAATCCTTCCCCTGGCTGCTCCAGTTCAGTCTCCTTCTACCCAATCTGTTTCTTCTCAGCCTGCTCCTTCCCAGTCTGAACCCTCTGTTTCTTCTCCTAAGTCCTCCTCCAGCGGTGCAGTAGCCAGTATGACCTCCGAAGTACCCCAAGCATCTGGGGGCCCATCCAAGGGGGGAAGTTTTCTCAGGGATGCAGCGGGGGGTGCAGGTACCCTTCAAAACAAAAAAAGGCTGAGTAGGCCACCTGACTTAGAGGTGAGAACCTCTCCACCTCTCTCTAAAACCTTCAAGTCATTGAGGTACCCCTCAAGTCTTGGACAGGGCAAAATTGTTCCCACCTCCTCTCCTATTGTTTCCTCAGCTCATAGCCCCAAAATCCCCTCCCGACCCCCACCTCACCCTCCTGATCCCTCCCCGTCCTTGCCCCCCAACCCCTCTGATTTTATCCTTGTAACCTCCCCTAGGAAGGCCAAGGATAAGACAAACAAGAAAAGTACTGTGGAGGGTTCAGAAATGGCAAAATTTAAGGCCATGAACCCTAAGAAGCGTAGTCCCCTAACCACAAGTGACAGGGTGACAAAAAAGCAGCAAGAAGCCAGTAGCAAGAGGCAAGAGAATTTTGCCAAAGGGAGGTTGGTGAAGACCATACCTCTGGGTAACAAGTATGAAGTACTATCTGGAGATGTTTCAGTTGTGGATATGGAGACACAGGGTGCTGAGCGGAGTGACGCCTCCTAGGTGTCTTATGTGTGTCCTTTGTTAAATGGATTTATTTCTTTTTTTGTCCTTCGTGGGAGATAAAGTTTTTGGAAACTTAACCACTCAAATGGCGGTTCCCCCTCCAATAACGCTTGCAACCATTAATGTTGCAAGCATAAGATCAACAAGTGCTAGACGGACAGCCTTATTTTTTCTCAGTAGCTTTAAAACTGACATTTTGTTTTTGCAAGAGACTAGGCTCACCTCTTTAGCTGATATCCATCTGGCAAAGAGGGACTGGAGATCTGGTCCGAGCTATTGGTCTCTTGCGGCTGAGCCTTGTAGTGGAGTGGCAGTGCTTTTCAGAACTGGCATGGTAACCTGCCGGTGAGTTGTTGAGATTGAGATGGGGAGATGCTTAGTCTTGGACGTTGTCGTGAAGGGACAGGACCTCCGACTAATTAACATCTATGGTCCCCAGACTGCCTGGGAGAGGAAGCGTCTCTTTTAGACAATCAGGCCATTTCTTTTTACAGCCCAGTCCGTTATCTTTGGTGGTGATTTTAACACCGTGGTCAGGCTGATGGACAGGTCGGGTACCAGAGACCGGCTGGGTACTGATAGTGTTTTCCTTAAAGAGAACCCGAGGTGGGTTTGAAGAATATTATCTGCATACAGAGGCTGGATCTGCCTATACAGCCCAGCCTCTGTTGCTATCCCAAACCCGCCTAAGGTCCCCCTGCACTCTGCAATCCCTCATAAATCACAGCCGTGCTGCTGACAAACAGCTTGTCAGAGCTGGCTGTGTTTATCTCTATAGTGTCAGTCTGCTGCTCTCCCCGCCTCCTGCAGAACTCCAGTCCCCGCCTGCATCCCTTCTCTCCCTGCTGATTGGAGGGAAGGGACGGGGGCAGGGACCGGAGCTATGCAGGAGGCGGGGGAGCAGCTGAGATTGACACTACAGATGTAAACACAGCCTCACAGCATGGCTGTGATTTATGAGGGATTGCAGAGTGCAGGGGGACCTTAGTGGGGTTTGGGATAGCAACAGAGGCTGGGCTGTATAGGCAGATCCAGCCTCTGTATGCAGATAACATTCTTTAAACCCACCTCGGGTTCTCTTTAATAAGATTGTTAGTGAGGCTGGTTTGGTGGATGTTCACGTTAGACATTCACCAAACCTCACTGGGTTCACCTATAGTTGTAGTAATAGACAGAGTAGGATAGATAGGTTTTTTTGTTAAGGAGAGTTTTTCCACTACACCCCCTAGGGTGCAGGCGGTTGAATTCTCTGATCACTGTATCCTATCGGTAGATCTAAATGTATCAGATGCCCCTCCCAGAGGTAAGGGCATTTGGAAACTAAATTCGTCTCTACTATTAGAGGAAAGTAATAGACAATCTTTTTTGGATTTTTTTCAGGCACAGGAAACCATCCTGGACTTGTTTGGCAGCACGTCAGAGTGGTGGGAAGCAGTCAAAATGCGTGCAACCGGACTTTTCAAGGGCCTAGCCAAAAAAAAGCAGGTTGGTAAATATGTCGCTTACCAAAGATTGAGAAGGAAGTTGGAATTTCTTGTCTCAGAAGGTGGAGATCAGGGGGAGATCTCTGAGATCAAACTTCAACTTAGGCAGCAGCAGTATGACCGATTAACCTCTTTGTTTCTGGAGCGGGATTATGGTAAATACCACTCGCCAGACCCGTCAGTCAATGGCCTTAGGGATGCTTCAGGATCTGTGATTAAGTCCAGGTCAGGGATCCTGAACATTGCTAGCGATTTTTATGCTGATCTGCTTAAGGAGAAGCCAATTGATCAGGCAGGAATGGAAGGCTTCCTGGCCTCCACTCCAGGCTTGGAGGATATAGATGTTTCTCGATTGAATTTGACATCTGCAATTACGGCTGAGGAGGTTGTAAGTGCCATTGATGGCCTTACTCCTAAGAAAACTCCGGGTCCAGATGGTCTGACGGCTGAATTTTACAAAGTCTTTAAGACCATTCTGGCACCAAATTTGGCTGAGATATTTAATAACTGTCTTGCTGAACGCGTTTTACCGCTTTCCATGAGGCAATAAGCTGTAATTCTGTTGTCAAAAGGTAAGGATCCTGCGATGATTGAGAATTGGCGTCCCATCAGCCTGCTCAATGTCGACAGAAAGATCTTGGCAAAAATCCTTTTCTGGCATCTGTCCCAGGCAACATTCTTGCTTTCGCGCCATCAGCATTGCTCTGTCACAGGAAGAACAACATTCTCAGCACTTTTGGCTGTCAGGGAGATTCTGGAGCGGAGCAAGGCTGAAGGATGGGGAAAGTACTTGCTGGCACTGGATCAGTCCAAGGCCTTTGATAGAGTTAATCAAGAGTACCTGTGGCGATTGCTTTGTGTATATGGTTTGCAGGGTGGTTTTGTCAATTGGCTACGCACCTTATATAAAGGGGCAGAGAGTTTCATGTTAATCAATGGCTGGGTTGGTCAACCCTTTGAGGTAAGTTCAGGGGTCCGTCAGGGTTGTCCTCTGAGCTCACTTCTGTATGTTTTTGCGATCGATCCTTTTGTAAGAAGGTTGGAGAGCAGCATGCTTAGTGGTGTTCCGGTGGGCATCCCTGATTCTGAGCCTCTGAGGGTGGTAGCTTACGCTGATGATGTCACTGTGGTGGTCTCTGAGGCATGTGAGGCGGAGGTGGTAGTCTCGGAGATTGCCAGATACTCAGAAGCGTCTGGCTCCCAGATCAATCCAGACAAATGTGAAATTTTCTGGATGGGGAAAGATGGTGAGAACTTTTCTCTCCCTGACACCTTTCCCAAGCCCCAGTCGAAAATTAAGATCTTGGGCATCGAATTTGGACCAGGCAATTATGGCCTTCGAAATTGGGTAAGCAAACTAGAGGATGTCAATACCAAAGTAAATCGCTGGAAGAACTGGCGTTTGTCGTTAAGGGAAAGGATTGACATTATCAAGACCTATCTGATTCCAGCAATTTTATACGTTAGCTATGTTGCGATTTTGCCTCCATCCCTGTATACCAGGATCTACAGTTTGTTCTTCCAGATGCTCTGGGGGAACAAAATGAACATCATTCGAAGAAATGTCACCTACAGAACCAGGCGGGAAGGTGGCCTAGGGATGGTCAATCCTGTCGTATTTTTTTCTCTGATCTTTGTCAAGTACAACATTGGTAGTATGTTATCGGAGGACCCGCCTGGTTGGGTGGGTATGTTCCGTGTCTGGATGGGGCCTTTTCTCAAGAATTGGGAAAGTGGTGGCCCAGTGAAGAGTCTGAGGGCACGGCATGGTTACTTGCCGACCTATGTTGCCCCTTGTCTGAAAATATTACGGCAGTGGGGATTGAGTGTGGAGGATATCAGGTCTGTTGAGAGGAAATCTCTCATGGATCGTGTCATAGACTCTTACTTTCATGATCCACTGGCCTTAAGAGATTGCCTAAGCATGGATTTGGAGGAGGGCTTAAAGTTGATTAATTCACCAAGGATTCCAAATAAATTGAGGGATATCGCTTGGCTTTCCTTTCATGGTAAACTCTACGTTAGAGGGAACGTAAGATTCGGGAGGAGTGCAGATCGTGGTTGTCCTCGTGTGGAGTGTGGAGGTGCAGAGGAAACCATGGATCATTTTCTGCTCCAGTGTCCCTTTAATGTAGATATATGCAAACAGGTGGGCGGGGTTCTGAATATCCCTTTTCTGGAGCATCTAAGTTATGCAGAGTGGGCTTATGGTACATTTAAGAATTGCCAGGGTTATAATTTGTGCACTTTGTATTTAGTCAGTTTAGCTATTAGATATCACACTTGGTTGGCACGGTGTGAAGTCTCCCTTAGGCAAAAAGCCCTTCCTGTTCAGGTGGTGGTTGACAGAATTCTTGGTGAGGTGATGTATATCCGTTCTTCAGAGAGGGATAAGTTAGGCAGGGGCAATTGGGTTCTGGCATGGCAGAACATTAAGCCCCCCTGACTTGGTGATCCCTCTCATGGGTGAGCTTCCTATCCCTCGTCACCCTTAGTAGATTTTGATATTTTTTTGATGTATTATTTTTGAAAAATGGCCGTAAGCATATATGGAGTTGATCCTTTAGCTTTATCTTAGTACATGTGGGTTTTTTTTGTTGTTGTTTTTTTTGCACTGTCTAGTCCTTTTTTGATTAGTTAAGTCCTTGTGTACTGTTGTTAGTTTCTTAGTTTTGGATTTTCAGAAAGTATGAAAGTAGTATGGATGCATCGTTGGTGTTTTTTTTTTTGTTTTTTTTCTGGTATGTTGGAAGTTGTCTTATGTTGGTGATGTCTTAGTAAGTCTAGGTTTCTGGTTTATTGTTGTTCTTGTGAGTTTGACTGTCCTTTGAATGGGTGATCTTCCAGCTTAGCACTCTGCTTGGTACTCCCTTCAATACTTTGACCGGTTTCTAAATATTGATCCTTCCCTTTGACACAGTATAGTGTTTGAAGATGTTTTTGTTTTTTTCTTGAATATGGAAACAATATAAGTCCTTGTTTTATATTGACTGAGTCCGGATATGGATCTTTTTCTCTGACACAGTATTGTGTCAGGAATCCTTTATTTCGTATTGAATATGGATAAAATTATAAGTTCTTTTTCTTGTATTACATTGGAAGATGTTTTTTGATTTATAATGTTTCCTGAATGTTGAAGGAAATTGAAAAAGTTGATGCAAATACGATTAACTATTTATTTATTTATATGTATATATGTATCTATAAATGTTTTGATTATTTTTCTAATAAAAATCCCTATTTGCAAACAGATTTCACTGAAGCTGTAAATTGCCTCTCAGAACATAGTATAGGGGCCATTACCTTTTCAACTATAGTCATTTTTCTTTCAATTGCAAACGCAACCAGTTTTTCAATGGTGTAATGGTTTAACATAGCAAAACCCACTGCTGGCTCTAGATTCTAATCTATCACTCCTATTTGCAAACAGATTTCACTGAAGCTGTAATTTGCATCCCAGAACATAGTTTAGGGGCCATTACCTCTTCAACTATAATCATTTTTCTTTCAATTGCAAACGCAACCAGTTTTTCAATCTATCACTCCTATTTGCAAACAGATTTCACTGAAGCTGTAAATTGCATCCGAAGCTGTAAATTGCAGTTTTTCAATGGTGTATTGGTTTAACATAGCAAAACCTACAGTTGGCTCTAGATTCTAATCTATCACTCCTATTTGCAAACAGTTTTCACTGAAAATTTAAATTGCAACCCAGAACATAGTTTAGGTGCCATTACCTCTTCAACAGATTTCACTGAAGCTGTACATTGCACCCCAGAACATAGTTTAGGGGCCATTGCCACTTCAACTATAGTCATTTTTCTTTCAGTTGCAAACGCAACCAGTTTTTCAATCTATCACTCCTATTTGCAAACAGAGTTCACTGAAGCTGTCAATTGCATCCGAAGCTGTAAATTGCAGTTTTCAATGGTGTATTAGTTTAACATAGCAAAACCTACTGTTGGCTCTAGATTTTAATCTATCACTCCTATTTGCAAACAGATTTCACTGAAGCTGTAAATTGCATCCCAGAACATAGTTTAGGGGCCATTACCTCTTCAACTATAGTCATTTTTCTTTCAATTGCAAACGAAACCAGTTTTTTAATGGCGTATTGGTTTAACATAGCAAAACCTACTGTTGGCTCTAGATTTTAATCTATCACTCCTATTTGCAAACAGATTTCACTGAAGCTGTAAATTGCATCCCAGAACATAGTTTAGGGGCCATTACCTCTTCAACTATAGTCATTTTTCTTTCAATTGCAAATGCAACCAGTTTTTCAATGGTGTATTGGTTTAACATAGCAAAACCTACTGTTGGCTCTAGATTCTAATTTATCACTCCTATTTGCAAACAGATTTCACTGAAGCTGTAAATTGCATTCCAGAACATAGTTTAGGGGCCATTACCTCTTCAACTATAGTCATTTTTCTTTCAATTGCAAACGCAACCAGTTTTTCAATGGTGTATTGGTTTAACATAGCAAAACCTACTGTTGGCTCTAGAGTCTAAACTATCACTCCTATTTGCAAACAGTTTTCACTGAAGCGGTAAATTGCATCCCAGAACATAGTTAATGGGCCATTACCTCTTCAACTATAGTCATTTTTCTTTGAATTTCAAATGCAACCAGTTTTTCAATGGTGTATTGGTTTAACATAGCAAAACCCACTGTTGGCTCTAGATTCAGAAATCAGAAAACTTTATTTCGCCAAGCATGACTGGGTCATGCCCGGAATTGTTTTTGGCACAATACATCTGGCTTAGAGGGAGACATAGATAGAGACATAGATAGATAGCAGCGAGCCGTAGAGGCATCAGTTAGCGTGAGTTAGCAATTCATTGCAATTCCACTGCACATTGCATTGCTCTATGCAATTGTATTTCACTACACGTAGTATTGCATTTGCCTATACATCCTTAAAGCATCACAGACACCGCGATGGTTAGTCTGGTGGGTTGGTTGGTGTGGTTGAACGTTCCGCCATGGTACAGACCGCCCCGCAGCTCGTCCGGGCTTGCATTGATGGTAGTATGTGGAGGGAGTTGAGGAGGTTGACCGCCGAGGGGAAGAACGAGTTCCTGTGTCTCATGGTCTTTATGGAGATGGCCTGAAGCCTCCGGCCCAGTGGCAGCAGGCTGAAGTAGCGGTGGCCTGGGTGAGAAGGATCATTGGCAATCCTCAGAGCCCTGGACTTCAGTCTGTTGTTGTGTAGCAGGGCAAGAGAGGGGAGGGGGCACCCAACAATCCTCTCCGCTGACCTAATGACCCTCTGAAGTTTGTCCTTGTCATTTGCGGTGGCCCCAGCATACCAGACCAAGATGGAGGAGCAGAGGATTGACTCAATGGTGGCGGTGTAGAAGCTGGTTAGGATTTTTTGAGTCATGCCAAACTTTCTCAGCTGGCGGAGGAAGAAGAGTCTTTGCTGGGCTTTCCGTTGGGTGGCAGTGATGTTGGGCTTCCAGCTGAGATCACTGGAAATTATAGTACCCAGAAGCCGGGCACATGGCACCCTGGCTACCTCGGTGCCGTCAATATAAATAGGGGGCGGAGGGGGTGCAGACTTCCTGAAGTCAATGATTAGCTCAACAGTTTTTGCAGTGTTAAGCACCAGCCTGTTCTCCTTGCTCCAGTTGCAAATTCTCTCCACCTGTTGGCAGTACTCTTGGACGTTATCCCTGGTGACAAGGCCAATGATGGTGTTGTCGTCGGAGAATTTGATGACCTTTACGGAATCTGCCTCCGATCTGCAGTTGTTTGTGTAGAGGGAGAACAGCAGTGGTGACAGGACGCAGCCTTGGGGAGCACCTTTGTTCGTGATCGCTGCTTGTGAGTGGATATCGCCCAGTCTGACGACTTGGGATCTGTTGGTGAGAAAGTCTGTGATCCACAGTAGTAGGCTTGGGTGGACTCCGAGTGCAGCAAGGTCCCATTGCAGAATGCGTGGGCAGATGGTTATGAAGGCCGAACTGAAGTCCAGGAGAAGTAGTCTAGCATACGTGTCCGGCCTGTCCAGGTGGTCGTTGGTGAGCTCCAAGCAGATATTGATCGCATCATCGGTGGACCTGTTTTCCCTGTAGGCAAACTGGTAGGGGTCTAGGACGGGTGAAGTGGAGAGCTTGAGGTAGGCTAGGACTGCCCGCTCCATGGTTTTCATGATTACAGATGTCAGGGCTACGGGTCTAATGTTGTTGAGATCCGAGACCCCTTGTTTCTTAGGGACAGGTATGATAGTAGACTTCTTAAAGCAAGTGGGGACCTTGCCTTCCTCCAGGGACTTGGTGAAGATGGCGAAGAGGATGGGAGCAAGTTGCCAACAGCAGGTCTTCAGGCAGGCTTGAGACACTCCGTCGGGGCCGGAGGCTTTCCTGGCATTAAGTGTTGATAAGAGGCGCAGGACCTCGGCTTCACTCACCACCGAGGGAGAGGGCAGGTTGTTGTTTGCCAGGCACAGGGGTGGGGTAGCCGGTGCCGGGTTTCCCTCCGGTACTCCCTGGTTCTCGAACCTGCAGTAGAATCTGCTGAGTTCTTCTGCTAGTGTCGGGTTGGGTGCCGCCTGCTGGGGTTGGGGCTTGTAGTTAGTGGCGGCCTTCAGCCCCTTCCATACGGCACGTGAGTTGTTTGAGCAGAGGTTGTGTTCCACTCTTTCAGCATACTCTTTTTTTTGGCAGCTCTCATCTCGCGATTGAGGTCGTTTCTTGCCCTTCTATAGTCCTCTCGGTTGCCAGACCTGTGCGCAACCTCCTTGCGCCTTCGCAGCTGCCGTAGCTTGTTGGTGAACCACGGCTTGTTGTTCGGGTACAGCTTGAAGGATTTTGCTGGTACACAAGAGTCCTCACAGAAACTGATGTATGAGGCAACGTTATCTGCCCATTCATCCAAGTTTGGCACTTCCAGGGCCTTCCAATCGGAGCATTCAAAGCAGGCTTGTAGTTTCAGTTTTGCCTCGTTCGACCAGACCTTGGTGGACTTGATGGTCGGTTTAGCTGATTCCAGGCGTCTCCTGTAGGTTGGGATAAGGTGGATGAGACAGTGGTCCGACGAGCCCAGAGCTGCTTGGGGGACTGCTTTGTATGCATCCTTCAGTGCCGTGTAGCAGTGGTCCAGGGTGTTCAGGCCCCTGGTGGGGCAGGTTACATGCTGGTGATAGCGCGGTATCTCCTGGCGCAGGTTGGCCTTGTTGAAGTCACCCGTGATGATGAACAGTGAATCCGGGAGGGATGTCTACCACTGTGAGATGGTCTCGCTTAGGACGAGAAGGGCAGATTTGATGTCTGCATCAGGAGGGATACACACTCTGGCAAGGACATAGGAGGAAAACTCCCTTGGTGAGTATGGCGGCCTACAATTGATTAGCAGTAGTTCCAGGTCTGGAGAGCACTTCCTAGCGAGTATCGTTGGAGGGGGGCACCATGAGGAGCTGATGTAGAAGCAGATGCCGCCCCCTCTCTTTTTCCCTGAGAGGAGAGGGTCCCGATCTGCTCGTATGATGCTGAAGCCCGGGAGAAGGAGGGCGCCCTCAGGGATGTCCTCATGCAGCCATGTTTCTGTGAGGCAGAGGGCTGGGGTGTTACTGACGAGGTCCCTCCTGTCGCAGAGGAGGCGCAGTTCATCCAGTTTGTTTGGGAGGGATTGGGAATTTGCCAGGAGGACTGAGGGGATGGTTGAGCGTAGGCCCTTCCTCTCCAGCCTCACGAGGGCACCAGCGCAGCATCCTCCCCTCCGCTGGCCTGGCCGGAGTCTAAGGGCAGGGACCAGGACCTGTTGTATGTGGTCCCAGATTACAGTGGTCAGGAGCCTGGCTTCAGGGGGAGGGGGGCCCGGTGGTTCCAACCCTAGAAGCTGTTCCCTGGTGTAGGTGGTGCATGTGGCGGGGGGTGGCCTGGGTGAGCCGCGGCTGCTGGTGCGAGGGGTGATGGGACGCCAGCGGGGGGTGAAGGAGCAATGCATTCTGGGGCAGTGCAAAACAGTCTATCACATGCGCAGTGCAGTGCAGTCTGTCACATGAGCAATACAGTCTATCGCCTCAACAGTGCGATGCAGTCCACATGAATAGTGCAATACAGTCCATACCATGAGCAGTGCGGTACAGTCCTACAGTGCAATACAGACCATCACATGAGCAGTGCAATACAGTCCATCACATGAGCAGTGCAATACAGTCCATCATATGAGCAGTGCGATACATTCCAACATATGAGCAGTGCAATACAGTCCATCATATGAGCAGTGCGATACATTCCAACATATGAGCAGTGTAATACAGTCCATCCCATGAGCAGTGCAATACAGTCAATCCCATAGGCAGTGCAATACAGTCCATCCCATAGGCAGTCCATCCTATGAGCAGGGCAATACTGTCCGTCCCATGGGCAGTGCAATAACTTCCAACACATGAGCAGTGTAATACAAATCAAACTATGAGCGGTGGCATACGGTGCAAAACTGTAAAAACGCTGCAGCGTCCATCACATGAGCAGTGCAGAAGCAGTCTATGGTGAGAGCAGTGTAGAAAGGCAGACAGGCTTGCAGAGAGTCAGAGTTTTACCTTTGGAGCGTGAGTCTGATGGTTGAGAGCCATAAGGGGCTGGGTCCTTCTTTGGCCAAACCACAGCTACAGGAACTGGGCTCCAGCGGTGATGGGCATTGGGGGAACGAGGAGCGATGGGGCTCCAAGCTGTGGTGGGCTGCAGGAGAGGAGAAGCAGCCCTGGTAGATTCTAATTTATCACTACTATTTGCAAACAGATTTCACTGAAGCTGTAAATTGCATCCCAGAACATAGTTTAGGGACCATTACCACTTCAACTATAGTCATTTTTCTTTCAATTGCAAATGCAACCAGTTTTTCAATCTATCACTCCTATTTGCAAACAGATTTCACTGAAGCTGTAAATTGCATCCGAAGCTGTAAATTGCCGTTTTTCAATGGTGTATTGGTTTAACATAGCAAAACCTACTGTTGGCTCTAGATTATAATCTATCACTCCTATTTGCAAACAGTTTTCACTGAAAATTTTAATTGCAACCCAGAACATAGTTTAGGTGCCATTACCTTTTAAACTGTAGTCATTTTTCTTTCAATTGCAAACGCAACCAGTTTTTCAATGGTGTATTGGTTTAACCACTTTACCCCCGCCCGTACGGATTTCTCCGTCCCTTTTTCCATCCTTTAACCCCCAGGGATGGAGAAATCCGTACTTTGCGCACTCCCGCCGCTGCCCGCGCTCCCGCTCCTAAACACGCCGCCCGCCGCTAGTAAACACGCCGCCGCCCGCTTGCCCAGAGATCAATGAACAGGAAAATCTATTCCCGTTCATTGATCTTAGCCCCGCAATGATCCGCTGCTCTCCGATTGTGAAACGATACAAACTTACCCAGCCTCCAAGTACTTCCTCCAAGCTTCCGGAAGGACGCTTGGAGGTCGCATTAAAGCAAAAAGTTACTGTGGCCATCTTGTGGCCAAATAGTAAAACTACACCCTACACATTTTTCACATACAAATAAATTTAAATTTTACACAAAAAATTAACTCATTACCTCCCACACTCCCAATTTTTTTTGTTTTTTGTAATAAAAAAAATAAATAAAAAATGTACACTAAAAAAATACATAAATAGTTACCTTAGGGACTGAACTTTTTAAATATTTATGTCAGAAGGGTACAACACTGTTACTTTATAAACTATGGGCTTGTAATTAGGGATGGACGCAAAACTGAAAAAAAATGCACCTTTATTTCCAAATAAAATATTGGCGCCAAACATTGTGATAGGGACATAATTTAAATGGTTTTATAACCGGGACAAAAGAGCAAATACATTTCATGGGTTTTAATTACAGTAGCATGCATTATTTAAAAACTATAATGGCCGAAAACTGAAAAATAATTAATTTTTTCCCCACATTTTTCCTATTTTCCCATTAAAACACATTTAGAATAAAATAATTCTTGGCATAATGTCCCACCTAAAGAAAGCCTAATTGGTGGTGGAAAAAACAAGATATAGATCGTTTAATTGTGATAAGTAATGATAAAGTTATAGACGAATGAATGGAAGGAGCGCTGAAAGGTGAAAATTGCTCTGGTGGTCAGGGGATAAACCCCTTCAGTAGTGAAGTGGTTAACATAGCAAAACCTACTGTTGGCTCTAGATTCTAATCTATCACTCCTATTTGCAAACAGATTTCACTGAAGCTGTAAATTGCACCCCAGAACATAGTTTAGGGGCCATTGCCTCTTCAACTATAGTCATTTTTCTTTCAATTGCAAACGCAAACTGTTTTTAAATGGTGTAATGATTTAACATAGCAAAACCTACTCCTGGCTCTAGATTCTAATCTATCACTCCTAATTGCAAACAGATTTCACTGAAGCTGTAAATTGCATCCCAGAACATAGTTTAGGGGCCATTACCTCTTCAACTATAGTCCTTTTTCTTTCAATTGCAAACACAAACAGTTTTTCAATGGTGTAATGGTTTAACAAAGCAAATCCTACTGCTGGCTCTAGATTCTAATCTATCACTCCTATTTGCAAACAGATTTCACTGAAGCTGTAAATTGCATCCCAGAACATAGTTTAGGGGCCATTACCTCTTCAACTATAGTCATTTTTCTTTCAATTGCAAACACAACCAGTTTTTTAATGGTGTATTGGATTTACATAGCAAAACCTACTGTTGGCTCTAAAGTCTAAACTATCACTCCTATTTGCAAACAGTTTTCACTGAAGCTTTAAATTGCACCCCAGAACATAGTTACCTCTTCAACTACAGTCATTTTTCTTTCAATTAAAAATGCAACCAGTTTTTCAATGGTGTATTGGTTTAACATAGCAAAACCTACTGTTGGTTCTATCTTCTAATTTATCACTCCTATTTGCAAACAGATTTAACTGAAGCTGTAAATTGCATCCCATAACATAGTTTAGGGGCCATTGCCTCTTCAACTATAGTAATTTTTCTTTCAATTGGAAACGCAACGGTGAGGAATAGCGGAAAAGCCGCCGCGTGTTCTGACAGTAAGGCGGCTGACTCCGCGTCTGATGCGGCGGTTTTTCTGCGTCAGCATGCGTCTGGGTTATCTGGAACTAATGGAAGAATGGCGTGGGGGCCACCGCATGTTCTGACGGTAAGGCGGCGGATTCCGCGTCCAGTGCGGCGGTTTCCCCGCAGCAACTTGTCTCTGGGTTGGCTGGACCTAGTAGTGCACACAGATGGAGAGCTACACGCACGCACGCTGCAAGACAAGCTCTTTATACCAATAGGCGGAAGATCAGCTGATCAGGGCGGTCAGCTGATTCCTGTTCAGTCAGGGATTGGTTGATGGGAGCTGGGCGGCGCTGTACTATATATATCTCCTGCTGTTCAGTTGCTAGTTGTCTGGCGTTGCGAATGCTTATGTGTTAGCACTCAGACCTTAGTCAGATTGTTCAGTGTGGTGGAACCAGGAGGACCTGGGAATCCATACTTAGCCAGTTACTGTTTATCATCTGTGTTATTCTCTAGCATAGTTCCAGGGTGTTGAGATCACGGCCCTCACACCCCAGACTAGGAATATTGTATATCATCTGTGTTATTCTCTAGCATAGTTCCAGGGTGTTGAGATCACGGCCCTCACACCTCAGACTAGGGATACTGTATATCATCTGTGTGTATGTCTAGTATAGCTCCAGGGTGTAGAGATCATGGACCTCACACTTAAGGCTAGGCCTTGTTCTGATATCTGTTATGACCTCTCGCTTTCCTGACTATTCTTCTGATCTCTGATTTGGTACTTTGCATATCTGATACACTGTTACCGACCCGGCCTGTCTGACCTTCTGGCTGTCACCCCCCCTCAGAGTGTCCATCCTTCCTGCAGGGGTCCCCTGCTCTACAGAAGGGACACTACTCCTTTTCAGTCAGGGACTCCCTCTCCAGGGGTCCTTGACTGCAGTAGAGTCTTCTCTACTTATTGGACCACCTGCTGCCGGTGGTCCAAAGGTTACTGTTGCACCAAAACACTTACACACACAGGTGTCTAGAGGTTAGACATATTTGATTATTGGCGGTTCTGCAGATCCCCAATAATCAGGTATATCTGTATTCTTGGGGATACTGCAGATCGCCAAGGATCAGATTCTCTCTCTGGTTGCTGACACCAATCGTTACAGAACGCCAGACGAAAACAATATGGACGCACTTAGCACTCGTCTGGACACACTCACCACCTTGGTGGAAAATCTCATCAGAGTGATGGACGGTCAGCAGACCCAGATCTCTGCTTTATCTGGGTCACTACAAGTCCTACAGACGACTGTCAATTCAGTGCGATCCCCTCCAGTCACAGACTTGAGAATGTCTGTACCGGAAACGTTTTCTGGCCATAGATCTGACTTTCAGAATTTTAAGAATCGTGTGATGTCATATTTTGAATTGAGGCCTAATCTGTCAGGGACAGAGGCACAGAGAATTACCTCTATCAAGACCTTACTCTCAGGGGATGCTCAAACCTGGGCGTATAATTTACCAACAGGGCATGAAGCACTTCGGTCAGTTGAAGAATTCTTCAAGTCCATGGCCATAATTTATGATGACGTAGACATTGCGTCTACCTCTGAGCGGAAGCTAAAAACCTTGCGTCAAGGCAAGGATCCTGTGGAGGTCTATGCGGCTGAGTTCAGGAAGTGGTCAGTGTCGGCTAGGTGGGGGGCTTTTGCACTACTAGATTGTTTTTATCAGGGTTGTCAGACGCAGTTTCTGGGCTGATGTTGGGATACCCTGAACCTAAGACACTTGAGGAAGCAATCTCGCTGGCAGTGCGTGTGGATCGTCGCTTACGATACCAAAAGCAAACCCGTGGTAAAGACAGGGTTAGATATGTCTCTTATGCCACGTCTCCACCTACCTCACTGCCACCTGAGCCAATGCAAATTGGCCACTCCAAATTAACTTGTTCAGAGAGGAATCGCAGAAAGACTGAGCAGCTTTGTCTCTACTGTGCAGAGGAGGGTCATATAGTGCGGAATTGTCCCAAGACGTCGGGAAACGCTGCCATCTGGGTGTAGTCAGAGGTGCGCGCAGTCTTTACCTCTACATAATGATCGTCTGTTACTCCCTTGTTCGGTCACATGGGAGGGTCAGACTGCTTCTACGGAAGCCATCATTGATTCTGGTTCAGCAGCTAATTTTATCGATTATGAATTTGCAAAAAGATTGGGTATACCCATGCTTCCCTTGAATCAACCAATCTTGGTCACTGCGGTAGATGACTCTCCTCTGCAGAATAACTGCCCCTTGTCCCAGACTCCTAATGTGCATCTCAAAGTGGGGGTTTTACATGGGGAGAGTCTGCAATTTCTGGTCTTGCATATGGCAACCTCTACCGTCATTCTTGGCATGCCCTGGTTACAAATCCACTCACCTCAGATAGACTGGGTTACGGGTCAGCTAACGAGCTGGTCGTCCCACTGTGATCATCATTGTTTAGCGAAAGTAACCCTGGGTAATACCAACGTTCAGGTTGAAGGTGTACCAAGACAATACGCAGAGTTTGCTGATGTCTTTTGCCCAAAGTCAGCAGACAAACTTCCCCCTCATCGTGCCTTTGATTGTCCTATCGATCTGAGATCTGGTTGTATGCCGCCCAGAGGTCATCTTTATAATCTAACTGGGCCAGAGAAACTAGCTATGCAGGAATACATCAGGGAAAACTTGGCGAAAGGGTTCATACGTCCCTCTCGGTCACCAGCAGGGGCAGGGGGTTTTTTTGTGAAGAAAAAAGACGGACGTCTCTGTCCCTGTATTGATTACAGAGGACTGAATAAGATCACTGTGAAAAATCGCTACCCTTTACCATTGATTGACGATTTATTCACACAGGTGACCAACGCCAAGATTTTTTTTCTAAGCTAGATCTCAGGGGTGCATACAATCTGGTTCACATCAGAGATGGAGACGAATGGAAGACGGCCTTTAACACACCCGATGGACATTATGAATACCTGGTGATGCCCTTCAGGTTGTGCAATGTGCCAGCCGTCTTCCAGGAGTTAATTAATGAAGTTTTCAGGGAAGTGTTGGGGAAGTTTGTTCTGGTTTATTTGGACGATATACTAATCTTTTCGTCCAACCTCGCTGAACATCGCAGGCATGTCAGATGGGTATTAGAGAGGTTACGACAGAATCAGTTGTATGCCAAACTAGAGAAATGCCTCTTTGAGGTAGAGTCGGTAGCCTTCCTAGGTTACATCATCTCCACTTCTGGTCTCTCGATGGACCCAGGGAAGGTTTCTGTTGTCCTAGACTGGCCTCAGCCCGTGGGGCTGAAGGCACTCCAGAGGTTCCTGGGGTTTGCCAATTACAACAGAAGATTTATTAAGGGGTACTCTACCATCATCTCTCCTCTCACCAGTCTCACCAAGAAAGGGGCTGATACTCATCATTGGTCACCTGAGGCTCATACGGCCTTCTCGACTTTAAAGAAGCTGTTCTGTTCTGCCCCAATACTGAGGCATGTTGACGTCGCCTTTCCCTTCATTATGGAGGTTGATGCTTCAGAGGTGGGGGTAGGAGCGGTGTTTTATCAGAGGTCAGGATTACAGGGCAAGCTACAGCCATGCGCTTACTTTTCTCATCGATTTTCACCTGCCGAGAAAAATTATGACATCGGCAACCGGGAGCTCCTAGCCATCAAATTAGCTTTTGAGGAATGGCGACACTGGCTGGAGGGTGCAGAACATTTTATCACGATTTACACACAGACCATAAGAATTTGAAGTATATCGAGGGGGCTAAGAGACTTAGCCCGCGCTAGGCCTGGTGGTCCCTGTTTTTTGCTCGATTTAGATTTATAATCGCGTATACTACCGGAAGAATATCAAGGCCGATGCGCTCTCTAGGTGTTTTGAGCCCGAGTCAGTGCAGTCTGCTGCTCCGGAGACTATCCTGCCTCCAAAGGTAGTCCCGGCGGCCACTGAGACTTGGAGAGATTGTCAACCACTTTGAGTCTCTATCAACAGGATGTTCCAGAGGGGAAGCCAGAGGGGGTCATGTTTGTGCCACTGCCCTTTCGGTTACAAATTCTGCA
The DNA here is from genome assembly GCF_040937935.1 of Hyperolius riggenbachi. Classification (NCBI taxonomy): domain Eukaryota; kingdom Metazoa; phylum Chordata; class Amphibia; order Anura; family Hyperoliidae; genus Hyperolius; species Hyperolius riggenbachi. The sequence continues at coordinate 311,937,301 of NC_090646.1, read as the reverse complement.
GTTTTTTCACTCTCACAAGAATGCTGGTCATCCTGTAGCCACCAGAACTCAGGATCTGCTGGCTAGATGTGTCTGGTGGCCTAGTTTGGCGTCTGATTGTAAGGAATTTGTAAGGGAGTGCACGATCTGTGTGAGGAGTAAGCCCTCGCATCAGGCTCCCGTGGGCACGTTACAGTCATTGCCAGTCCCCAATGAACCTTGGACTCATATTTCCATAGATTTTGTGTGTGAACTCCCTCGGTCTGAAGGCAAGTCGGTCATTTGGGTGGTAGTAGATCGTTTCAGTAAGATGGCGCACTTTGTCCCTCTGAAAGGACTCTCCTCGGCCCAGGAACTGGCTGATCTCTTCATCCAGCACATCTTCCGGCTGCATGGCATTCCGGAAAATGTAGTGTCAGATCAGGTCGTCCAGTTTGTTTCAAAATTTTGGAGGGCCTTTTGCCATCAATTAGACATGGAACTTGCGTTCTCATCAGGCTACCACCCTCAGACCAACGGCCAGACCGAGAGAGTTAACCAATCCCTGGAGCAGTTTCTCAGGTGCTATGTTGCTGATGCGCAAACTGATTGGGTAAAGTTTTTGCCGTTTGCAGAGTTTGAGCACAACAATCTGAAAAGCTCTTCTTCTGGGTATTCCCCTTTTCAAGTGGTGTCAGGTAGATCACCTAAGTTTGCTCCTTTGCCAGTCACATCAACTCCTTTTCCATCTCTGGAGGACTGGCAGAGGGCTTTGAAAGAGATTTGGGGAATGGTGAAGAGGAACCTAGGGAAAGCTTTCCAAACCCAGAAGAAGCAGGCAGATACACATCGATCTGTAGAGTGGAGATTCTCCCCAGGAGATCTGGTGTGGGTATCCACTCGTCATTTGGCCTTGAAACAATTGTCACCCAAGCTAGGTCCTAAATTTATAGGACCATTTCCAGTGGCCAAGAAGATTAATAATGTCACATATGCTGTTGATCTCCCACCCAGCATGAAAGGTGTGAGAGCGTTCCATGTGTCCCTGTTGAAACCAGCTGTACAGGTGGACTCCTCTCTCCCCCCCCCCCCCCCCCGTGTTGGTGGATGACCAACCAGAGTATGAGATTGAAAAGATTCTGGATTCTCGCCTGGTGCAGAATTTCGTGCAGTATCTGGTCCACTGGAAAGGATATGGCATAGAGGAGAGATCTTGGGTGCCAGATTGCCGCATGCATGCGGAGGATTTGAAGAAATAGTTCCATGATTTACATCCTGGAAAGCCTGGTGGAAAGTGTCCGGAGTCCACTCCTCGGGGGTGGGGGGGGGTGGGGTGGGGGGGGGTACTGTGAGGAATAGCGGAAAAGCCGCCGCGTGTTCTGACAGTAAGGCAGCTGACTCCGCGTCTGATGCGGCGGTTTGTCCGCGTCAGCATGCGTCTTGGTTATCTGGAACTAATGGTGCACATGGGAAGAATGGCGTGGGGGCCGCCGCATGTTCTGATGGTAAGGCGGCGGATTCCGCGTCCAGTGCGGCGGTTTCCCGGCAGCAACATGTCTCTGGGTTGGCTGGACCTAGTAGTGCACACATATGGATAGCTACGCACACGCACGCTGCAAGACAAGCTCTTTATACCAATAGGAGGAAGATCAGCTGATCAGGGCGGTCAGCTGATTCCTGTTCAGTCAGGGATTGGTTGATGGGAGCTGGGTTGCGCTGTGGGGCGCTTTACTATATATATCTCCTGCTGTTCAGTTGCTAGTTGTCTGGCGTTGCGAATGCTTATGTGTTAGCACTCAGACCTTAGTCAGATCGTTCAGTGTGGTGGAACCAGGAGGACCTGGGAATCCATACTTAGCCAGTTACTGTTTATCATCTGTGTTATTCTCTAGCATAGTTCCAGGGTGTTGAGATCACGGCCCTCACACCTCAGACTAGGGATACTGTATATCATCTGTGTGTATCTCTAGTATAGCTCCAGGGTGTTGAGATCACGGACCTCACACCTCAGGCTAGGCCTTGTTCTGATATCTGTTATGACCTGTCGTTTTCCTGACCATTCTTCTGATCTCTGATTTGGTACTTTGCATATCTGATACACTGTTACCGACCCGGCCTGTCTGACCTTCTGGCTGTCACCTCCCCCCCTCAGGGTGTCCAGCCTTCCCGCAGGGGTCTCCTGCTCTACAGAAGGGACGCTGCTCCTTTTCAGTCAGGGACTCCCTCTCCAGGGGTCCTTGACTGCAGTAAAGTCTTCTCTACTTATTGGACCACCTGCTACCCCGGTGGTCCAAAGGTTACTGTTGCACCAAAACACTTACACACTCAGGTGTCTAGAGGTTAGACATATTTGATTATTGGCGATTCTGCAGATCCCCAATAAGCAGGTATATCTGTGTTCTTGGGGATACTGCAGATCGCCAAGGATCAGATTCTCTCTCTGGTTGCTGACACCTACCGTTACAGCAACCAGTTTTTCAATGGTGTATTGGTTTAACATAGCAAAACCTACTGTTGGCTCTAGATTCTAATCTATCACTCCTATTTGCAAACAGTTTTCACTGAAGATTTAAATTGCAACCCAGAACATAGTTTAGGGGCCATTACCGCTTCAACTATAGTCATTTTTCTTTCAATTGCAAACGCAACCAGTTTTTCAATGGTGTATTGGTTTAACATAGCAAAACCTACTGTTGGCTCTAGAGTCTAAACTATCACTCCTATTTGCAAACAGTTTTCACTGAAGCGGTAAATTGCATCCCAGAACATAGTTAACGGGCCATTACCTCTTCAACTATAGTCATTTTTCTTTGAATTTCAAATGCAACCAGTTTTTCAATGGTGTATTGGTTTAACATAGCAAAACCCACTGTTGGCTCTAGATTCAGAAATCAGAAAACTTTATTTCGCCAAGCATGACTGGGTCATGCCCGGAATTGTTTTTGGCACAATACATCTGGCTTAGAGGGAGACATAGATAGAGACATAGATAGATAGCAGCGAGCCGTAGAGGCATCAGTTAGCGTGAGTTAGCAATTCATTGCAATTCCACTGCACATTGCATTGCTCTATGCAATTGTATTTCACTACACGTAGTATTGCATTTGCCTATACATCCTTAAAGCATCACAGACACCGCGATGGTTAGTCTGGTGGGTTGGTTGGTGTGGTTGAACGTTCCGCCATGGTACAGACCGCCCCGCAGCTCGTCCGGGCTTGCATTGATGGTAGTATGTGGAGGGAGTTGAGGAGGTTGACCGCCGAGGGGAAGAACGAGTTCCTGTGTCTCATGGTCTTTATGGAGATGGCCTGAAGCCTCCGGCCCAGTGGCAGCAGGCTGAAGTAGCGGTGGCCTGGGTGAGAAGGATCATTGGCAATCCTCAGAGCCCTGGACTTCAGTCTGTTGTTGTGTAGCAGGGCAAGAGAGGGGAGGGGGCACCCAACAATCCTCTCCGCTGACCTAATGACCCTCTGAAGTTTGTCCTTGTCATTTGCGGTGGCCCCAGCATACCAGACCAAGATGGAGGAGCAGAGGATTGACTCAATGGTGGCGGTGTAGAAGCTGGTTAGGATTTTTTGAGTCATGCCAAACTTTCTCAGCTGGCGGAGGAAGAAGAGTCTTTGCTGGGCTTTCCGTTGGGTGGCAGTGATGTTGGGCTTCCAGCTGAGATCACTGGAAATTATAGTACCCAGAAGCCGGGCACATGGCACCCTGGCTACCTCGGTGCCGTCAATATAAATAGGGGGCGGAGGGGGGGCAGACTTCCTGAAGTCAATGATTAGCTCAACAGTTTTTGCAGTGTTAAGCACCAGCCTGTTCTCCTTGCTCCAGTTGCAAATTCTCTCCACCTGTTGGCAGTACTCTTGGACGTTATCCCTGGTGACAAGGCCAATGATGGTGTTGTCGTCGGAGAATTTGATGACCTTTACGGAATCTGCCTCCGATCTGCAGTTGTTTGTGTAGAGGGAGAACAGCAGTGGTGACAGGACGCAGCCTTGGGGAGCACCTTTGTTCGTGATCGCTGCTTGTGAGTGGATATCGCCCAGTCTGACGACTTGGGATCTGTTGGTGAGAAAGTCTGTGATCCACAGTAGTAGGCTTGGGTGGACTCCGAGTGCAGCAAGGTCCCATTGCAGAATGCGTGGGCAGATGGTTATGAAGGCCGAACTGAAGTCCAGGAGAAGTATTCTAGCATACGTGTCCGGCCTGTCCAGGTGGTCGTTGGTGAGCTCCAAGCAGATATTGATCGCATCATCGGTGGACCTGTTTTCCCTGTAGGCAAACTGGTAGGGGTCTAGGACGGGTGAAGTGGAGAGCTTGAGGTAGGCTAGGACTGCCCGCTCCATGGTTTTCATGATTACAGATGTCAGGGCTACGGGTCTAATGTTGTTGAGATCCGAGACCCCTTGTTTCTTAGGGACAGGTATGATAGTAGACTTCTTAAAGCAAGTGGGGACCTTGCCTTCCTCCAGGGACTTGGTGAAGATGGCGAAGAGGATGGGAGCAAGTTGCCAACAGCAGGTCTTCAGGCAGGCTTGAGACACTCCGTCGGGGCCGGAGGCTTTCCTGGCATTAAGTGTTGATAAGAGGCGCAGGACCTCGGCTTCACTCACCACCGAGGGAGAGGGCAGGTTGTTGTTTGCCAGGCACAGGGGTGGGGTAGCCGGTGCCGGGTTTCCCTCCGGTACTCCCTGGTTCTCGAACCTGCAGTAGAATCTGCTGAGTTCTTCTGCTAGTGTCGGGTTGGGTGCCGCCTGCTGGGGTTGGGGCTTGTAGTTAGTGGCGGCCTTCAGCCCCTTCCATACGGCACGTGAGTTGTTTGAGCAGAGGTTGTGTTCCACTCTTTCAGCATACTCTTTTTTTTGGCAGCTCTCATCTCGCGATTGAGGTCGTTTCTTGCCCTTCTATAGTCCTCTCGGTTGCCAGACCTGTGCGCAACCTCCTTGCGCCTTCGCAGCTGCCGTAGCTTGTTGGTGAACCACGGCTTGTTGTTCGGGTACAGCTTGAAGGATTTTGCTGGTACACAAGAGTCCTCACAGAAACTGATGTATGAGGCAACGTTATCTGCCCATTCATCCAAGTTTGGCACTTCCAGGGCCTTCCAATCGGAGCATTCAAAGCAGGCTTGTAGTTTCAGTTTTGCCTCGTTCGACCAGACCTTGGTGGACTTGATGGTCGGTTTAGCTGATTCCAGGCGTCTCCTGTAGGTTGGGATAAGGTGGATGAGACAGTGGTCCGACGAGCCCAGAGCTGCTTGGGGGACTGCTTTGTATGCATCCTTCAGTGCCGTGTAGCAGTGGTCCAGGGTGTTCAGGCCCCTGGTGGGGCAGGTTACATGCTGGTGATAGCGCGGTATCTCCTGGCGCAGGTTGGCCTTGTTGAAGTCACCCGTGATGATGAACAGTGAATCCGGGAGGGATGTCTACCACTGTGAGATGGTCTCGCTTAGGACGAGAAGGGCAGATTTGATGTCTGCATCAGGAGGGATACACACTCTGGCAAGGACATAGGAGGAAAACTCCCTTGGTGAGTATGGCGGCCTACAATTGATTAGCAGTAGTTCCAGGTCTGGAGAGCACTTCCTAGCGAGTATCGTTGGAGGGGGGCACCATGAGGAGCTGATGTAGAAGCAGATGCCGCCCCCTCTCTTTTTCCCTGAGAGGAGAGGGTCCCGATCTGCTCGTATGATGCTGAAGCCCGGGAGAAAGAGGGCGCCCTCAGGGATGTCCTCATGCAGCCATGTTTCTGTGAGGCAGAGGGCCGGGGTGTTACTGACGAGGTCCCTCCTGTCGCAGAGGAGGCGCAGTTCATCCAGTTTGTTTGGGAGGGATTGGGAATTTGCCAGGAGGACTGAGGGGATGGTTGAGCGTAGGCCCTTCCTCTCCAGCCTCACGAGGGCACCAGCGCAGCATCCTCCCCTCCGCTGGCCTGGCCGGAGTCTAAGGGCAGGGACCAGGACCTGTTGTATGTGGTCCCAGATTACAGTGGTCAGGAGCCTGGCTTCAGGGGGAGGGGGGCCCGGTGGTTCCAACCCTAGAAGCTGTTCCCTGGTGTAGGTGGTGCATGTGGCGGGGGGTGGCCTGGGTGAGCCGCGGCTGCTGGTGCGAGGGGTGATGGGACGCCAGCGGGGGGTGAAGGAGCAATGCATTCTGGGGCAGTGCAAAACAGTCTATCACATGCGCAGTGCAGTGCAGTCTGTCACATGAGCAATACAGTCTATCGCCTCAACAGTGCGATGCAGTCCACATGAATAGTGCAATACAGTCCATACCATGAGCAGTGCGGTACAGTCCTACAGTGCAATACAGACCATCACATGAGCAGTGCAATACAGTCCATCACATGAGCAGTGCAATACAGTCCATCATATGAGCAGTGCGATACATTCCAACATATGAGCAGTGCAATACAGTCCATCATATGAGCAGTGCGATACATTCCAACATATGAGCAGTGTAATACAGTCCATCCCATGAGCAGTGCAATACAGTCAATCCCATAGGCAGTGCAATACAGTCCATCCCATAGGCAGTCCATCCTATGAGCAGGGCAATACTGTCCGTCCCATGGGCAGTGCAATAACTTCCAACACATGAGCAGTGTAATACAAATCAAACTATGAGCGGTGGCATACGGTGCAAAACTGTAAAAACGCTGCAGCGTCCATCACATGAGCAGTGCAGAAGCAGTCTATGGTGAGAGCAGTGTAGAAAGGCAGACAGGCTTGCAGAGAGTCAGAGTTTTACCTTTGGAGCGTGAGTCTGATGGTTGAGAGCCATAAGGGGCTGGGTCCTTCTTTGGCCAAACCACAGCTACAGGAACTGGGCTCCAGCGGTGATGGGCATTGGGGGAACGAGGAGCGATGGGGCTCCAAGCTGTGGTGGGCTGCAGGAGAGGAGAAGCAGCCCTGGTAGATTCTAATTTATCACTACTATTTGCAAACAGATTTCACTGAAGCTGTAAATTGCATCCCAGAACATAGTTTAGGGACCATTACCACTTCAACTATAGTCATTTTTCTTTCAATTGCAAATGCAACCAGTTTTTCAATCTATCACTCCTATTTGCAAACAGATTTCACTGAAGCTGTAAATTGCATCCGAAGCTGTAAATTGCAGTTTTTCAATGGTGTATTGGTTTAACATAGCAAAACCTACTGTTGGCTCTAGATTATAATCTATCACTCCTATTTGCAAACAGTTTTCACTGAAAATTTTAATTGCAACCCAGAACATAGTTTAGGTGCCATTACCTTTTAAACTGTAGTCATTTTTCTTTCAATTGCAAACGCAACCAGTTTTTCAATGGTGTATTGGTTTAACCACTTTACCCCCGCCCGTACGGATTTCTCCGTCCCTTTTTCCATCCTTTAACCCCCAGGGATGGAGAAATCCGTACTTTGCGCACTCCCGCCGCTGCCCGCGCTCCCGCTCCTAAACACGCCGCCCGCCGCTAGTAAACACGCCGCCGCCCGCTTGCCCAGAGATCAATGAACAGGAAAATCTATTCCCGTTCATTGATCTTAGCCCCGCAATGATCCGCTGCTCTCCGATTGTGAAACGATACAAACTTACCCAGCCTCCAAGTACTTCCTCCAAGCTTCCGGAAGGACGCTTGGAGGTCGCATTAAAGCAAAAAGTTACTGTGGCCATCTTGTGGCCAAATAGTAAAACTACACCCTACACATTTTTCACATACAAATAAATTTAAATTTTACACAAAAAATTAACTCATTACCTCCCACACTCCCAATTTTTTTTTTTGTAATAAAAAAATAAATAAAAAATGTACACTAAAAAAATACATAAATAGTTACCTTAGGGACTGAACTTTTTAAATATTTATGTCAGAAGGGTACAACACTGTTACTTTATAAACTATGGGCTTGTAATTAGGGATGGACGCAAAACTGAAAAAAAATGCACCTTTATTTCCAAATAAAATATTGGCGCCAAACATTGTGATAGGGACATAATTTAAATGGTTTTATAACCGGGACAAAAGAGCAAATACATTTCATGGGTTTTAATTACAGTAGCATGCATTATTTAAAAACTATAATGGCCGAAAACTGAAAAATAATTAATTTTTTCCCCACATTTTTCCTATTTTCCCATTAACCTCCTTGGCGGTAACCCCGTGTGTGACACGGGGTAAGCCGCCGGAGGGTGCCGCTCAGGCCCTGCTGGGCCGATTTTAATAATTTTTTTTTTGCTGGACGCAGCTAGCACTTTGCTAGCTGCGCCAGCACTCTGATCGCCGCCGGCCCCTGCCCGATCGCCGCTATCTGCTGCGGCGCGGGCCCCCCCCCCCTCCAGACCCCAGCGCTGCCTGGCCAATCAGTGCCAGGCAGCGCCGAGGGGTGGCCCGGGACTCCCAATGACGTCCCGACGTCAGTGACGTCGGTGACGTCATCCCGCCCCGTCGCCATGGCGACGGGGGAAGCCCTCCAGGAAATCCCGTTCTATGAACGGGATTTCCTGATCGGAGATCGCCGAAGGCGATCGAAGCGGGCGGGGGGGGTGCCGCTCAGCAGCGGCTATCATGTAGCGAGCCCTCGGCTCGCTACATGATTAAAAAAAAATTTTTAAAAAAAAAAACTGCTGCGCTCCCTCCTGGCGGTATTTTTCATACCGCCAAGGAGGTTAAAACACATTTAGAATAAAATAATTCTTGGCATAATGTCCCACCTAAAGAAAGCCTAATTGGTGGTGGAAAAAACAAGATATAGATCGTTTAATTGTGATAAGTAATGATAAAGTTATAGACGAATGAATGGAAGGAGCGCTGAAAGGTGAAAATTGCTCTGGTGGTCAGGGGATAAACCCCTTCAGTAGTAAAGTGGTTAACATAGCAAAACCTACTGTTGGCTCTAGATTCTAATCTATCACTCCTATTTGCAAACAGATTTCACTGAAGCTTTAAATTGCACCCCAGAACATAGTTTAGGGGCCATTGCCTCTTCAACTATAGTCATTTTTCTTTCAATTGCAAACGCAAACTGTTTTTAAATGGTGTAATGATTTAACATAGCAAAACCTACTCCTGGCTCTAGATTCTAATCTATCACTCCTAATTGCAAACAGATTTCACTGAAGCTGTAAATTGCATCCCAGAACATAGTTTAGGGGCCATTACCTCTTCAACTATAGTCCTTTTTCTTTCAATTGCAAACACAAACAGTTTTTCAATGGTGTAATGGTTTAACAAAGCAAATCCTACTGCTGGCTCTAGATTCTAATCTATCACTCCTATTTGCAAACAGATTTCACTGAAGCTGTAAATTGCATCCCAGAACATAGTTTAGGGGCCATTACCTCTTCAACTATAGTCATTTTTCTTTCAATTGCAAACACAACCAGTTTTTTAATGGTGTATTGGATTTACATAGCAAAACCTACTGTTGGCTCTAAAGTCTAAACTATCACTCCTATTTGCAAACAGTTTTCACTGAAGCTTTAAATTGCACCCCAGAACATAGTTACCTCTTCAATTACAGTCATTTTTCTTTCAATTAAAAATGCAACCAGTTTTTCAATGGTGTATTGGTTTAACATAGCAAAACCTACTGTTGGTTCTATCTTCTAATTTATCACTCCTATTTGCAAACAGATTTAACTGAAGCTGTAAATTGCATCCCATAACATAGTTTAGGGGCCATTGCCTCTTCAACTATAGTAATTTTTCTTTCAATTGGAAACGCAACGGTGAGGAATAGCGGAAAAGCCGCCGCGTGTTCTGACAGTAAGGCGGCTGACTCCGCGTCTGATGCGGCGGTTTTTCTGCGTCAGCATGCGTCTGGGTTATCTGGAACTAATGGAAGAATGGCGTGGGGGCCACCGCATGTTCTGACGGTAAGGCGGCGGATTCCGCGTCCAGTGCGGCGGTTTCCCCGCAGCAACTTGTCTCTGGGTTGGCTGGACCTAGTAGTGCACACAGATGGAGAGCTACACGCACGCACGCTGCAAGACAAGCTCTTTATACCAATAGGCGGAAGATCAGCTGATCAGGGCGGTCAGCTGATTCCTGTTCAGTCAGGGATTGGTTGATGGGAGCTGGGCGGCGCTGTACTATATATATCTCCTGCTGTTCAGTTGCTAGTTGTCTGGCGTTGCGAATGCTTATGTGTTAGCACTCAGACCTTAGTCAGATTGTTCAGTGTGGTGGAACCAGGAGGACCTGGGAATCCATACTTAGCCAGTTACTGTTTATCATCTGTGTTATTCTCTAGCATAGTTCCAGGGTGTTGAGATCACGGCCCTCACACCCCAGACTAGGAATATTGTATATCATCTGTGTTATTCTCTAGCATAGTTCCAGGGTGTTGAGATCACGGCCCTCACACCTCAGACTAGGGATACTGTATATCATCTGTGTGTATGTCTAGTATAGCTCCAGGGTGTAGAGATCATGGACCTCACACTTAAGGCTAGGCCTTGTTCTGATATCTGTTATGACCTCTCGCTTTCCTGACTATTCTTCTGATCTCTGATTTGGTACTTTGCATATCTGATACACTGTTACCGACCCGGCCTGTCTGACCTTCTGGCTGTCACCCCCCCTCAGAGTGTCCATCCTTCCTGCAGGGGTCCCCTGCTCTACAGAAGGGACACTACTCCTTTTCAGTCAGGGACTCCCTCTCCAGGGGTCCTTGACTGCAGTAGAGTCTTCTCTACTTATTGGACCACCTGCTGCCGGTGGTCCAAAGGTTACTGTTGCACCAAAACACTTACACACACAGGTGTCTAGAGGTTAGACATATTTGATTATTGGCGGTTCTGCAGATCCCCAATAATCAGGTATATCTGTATTCTTGGGGATACTGCAGATCGCCAAGGATCAGATTCTCTCTCTGGTTGCTGACACCAATCGTTACAGAACGCCAGACGAAAACAATATGGACGCACTTAGCACTCGTCTGGACACACTCACCACCTTGGTGGAAAATCTCATCAGAGTGATGGACGGTCAGCAGACCCAGATCTCTGCTTTATCTGGGTCACTACAAGTCCTACAGACGACTGTCAATTCAGTGCGATCCCCTCCAGTCACAGACTTGAGAATGTCTGTACCGGAAACGTTTTCTGGCCATAGATCTGACTTTCAGAATTTTAAGAATCGTGTGATGTCATATTTTGAATTGAGGCCTAATCTGTCAGGGACAGAGGCACAGAGAATTACCTCTATCAAGACCTTACTCTCAGGGGATGCTCAAACCTGGGCGTATAATTTACCAACAGGGCATGAAGCACTTCGGTCAGTTGAAGAATTCTTCAAGTCCATGGCCATAATTTATGATGACGTAGACATTGCGTCTACCTCTGAGCGGAAGCTAAAAACCTTGCGTCAAGGCAAGGATCCTGTGGAGGTCTATGCGGCTGAGTTCAGGAAGTGGTCAGTGTCGGCTAGGTGGGGGGCTTTTGCACTACTAGATTGTTTTTATCAGGGTTGTCAGACGCAGTTTCTGGGCTGATGTTGGGATACCCTGAACCTAAGACACTTGAGGAAGCAATCTCGCTGGCAGTGCGTGTGGATCGTCGCTTACGATACCAAAAGCAAACCCGTGGTAAAGACAGGGTTAGATATGTCTCTTATGCCACGTCTCCACCTACCTCACTGCCACCTGAGCCAATGCAAATTGGCCACTCCAAATTAACTTGTTCAGAGAGGAATCGCAGAAAGACTGAGCAGCTTTGTCTCTACTGTGCAGAGGAGGGTCATATAGTGCGGAATTGTCCCAAGACGTCGGGAAACGCTGCCATCTGGGTGTAGTCAGAGGTGCGCGCAGTCTTTACCTCTACATAATGATCGTCTGTTACTCCCTTGTTCGGTCACATGGGAGGGTCAGACTGCTTCTACGGAAGCCATCATTGATTCTGGTTCAGCAGCTAATTTTATCGATTATGAATTTGCAAAAAGATTGGGTATACCCATGCTTCCCTTGAATCAACCAATCTTGGTCACTGCGGTAGATGACTCTCCTCTGCAGAATAACTGCCCCTTGTCCCAGACTCCTAATGTGCATCTCAAAGTGGGGGTTTTACATGGGGAGAGTCTGCAATTTCTGGTCTTGCATATGGCAACCTCTACCGTCATTCTTGGCATGCCCTGGTTACAAATCCACTCACCTCAGATAGACTGGGTTACGGGTCAGCTAACGAGCTGGTCGTCCCACTGTGATCATCATTGTTTAGCGAAAGTAACCCTGGGTAATACCAACGTTCAGGTTGAAGGTGTACCAAGACAATACGCAGAGTTTGCTGATGTCTTTTGCCCAAAGTCAGCAGACAAACTTCCCCCTCATCGTGCCTTTGATTGTCCTATCGATCTGAGATCTGGTTGTATGCCGCCCAGAGGTCATCTTTATAATCTAACTGGGCCAGAGAAACTAGCTATGCAGGAATACATCAGGGAAAACTTGGCGAAAGGGTTCATACGTCCCTCTCGGTCACCAGCAGGGGCAGGGGGTTTTTTTGTGAAGAAAAAAGACGGACGTCTCTGTCCCTGTATTGATTACAGAGGACTGAATAAGATCACTGTGAAAAATCGCTACCCTTTACCATTGATTGACGATTTATTCACACAGGTGACCAACGCCAAGATTTTTTTTCTAAGCTAGATCTCAGGGGTGCATACAATCTGGTTCACATCAGAGATGGAGACGAATGGAAGACGGCCTTTAACACACCCGATGGACATTATGAATACCTGGTGATGCCCTTCAGGTTGTGCAATGTGCCAGCCGTCTTCCAGGAGTTAATTAATGAAGTTTTCAGGGAAGTGTTGGGGAAGTTTGTTCTGGTTTATTTGGACGATATACTAATCTTTTCGTCCAACCTCGCTGAACATCGCAGGCATGTCAGATGGGTATTAGAGAGGTTACGACAGAATCAGTTGTATGCCAAACTAGAGAAATGCCTCTTTGAGGTAGAGTCGGTAGCCTTCCTAGGTTACATCATCTCCACTTCTGGTCTCTCGATGGACCCAGGGAAGGTTTCTGTTGTCCTAGACTGGCCTCAGCCCGTGGGGCTGAAGGCACTCCAGAGGTTCCTGGGGTTTGCCAATTACAACAGAAGATTTATTAAGGGGTACTCTACCATCATCTCTCCTCTCACCAGTCTCACCAAGAAAGGGGCTGATACTCATCATTGGTCACCTGAGGCTCATACGGCCTTCTCGACTTTAAAGAAGCTGTTCTGTTCTGCCCCAATACTGAGGCATGTTGACGTCGCCTTTCCCTTCATTATGGAGGTTGATGCTTCAGAGGTGGGGGTAGGAGCGGTGTTTTATCAGAGGTCAGGATTACAGGGCAAGCTACAGCCATGCGCTTACTTTTCTCATCGATTTTCACCTGCCGAGAAAAATTATGACATCGGCAACCGGGAGCTCCTAGCCATCAAATTAGCTTTTGAGGAATGGCGACACTGGCTGGAGGGTACAGAACATTTTATCACGATTTACACACAGACCATAAGAATTTGAAGTATATCGAGGGGGCTAAGAGACTTAGACCGCGCTAGGCCTGGTGGTCCCTGTTTTTTGCTCGATTTAGATTTATAATCGCGTATACTACCGGAAGAATATCAAGGCCGATGCGCTCTCTAGGTGTTTTGAGCCCGAGTCAGTGCAGTCTGCTGCTCCGGAGACTATCCTGCCTCCAAAGGTAGTCCTGGCGGCCACTGAGACTTGGAGAGATTGTCAACCACTTTGAGTCTCTATCAACAGGATGTTCCAGAGGGGAAGCCAGAGGGGGTCATGTTTGTGCCACTGCCCTTTCGGTTACAAATTCTGCAGTTTTTTCACTCTCACAAGAATGCTGGTCATCCTGTAGCCACCAGAACTCAGGATCTGCTGGCTAGATGTGTCTGGTGGCCTAGTTTGGCGTCTGATTGTAAGGAATTTGTAAGGGAGTGCACGATCTGTGTGAGGAGTAAGCCCTCGCGTCAGGCTCCCGTGGGCACGTTACAGTCATTGCCAGTCCCCAATGAACCTTGGACTCATATTTCCATAGATTTTGTGTGTGAACTCCCTCGGTCTGAAGGCAAGTCGGTCATTTGGGTGGTAGCAGATCGTTTCAGTAAGATGGCGCACTTTGTCCCTCTGAAAGGACTCTCCTCGGCCCAGGAACTGGCTGATCTCTTCATCCAGCACATCTTCCGGCTGCATGGCATTCCGGAAAATGTAGTGTCAGATCAGGTCGTCCAGTTTGTTTCAAAATTTTGGAGGGCCTTTTGCCATCAATTAGACATGGAACTTGCGTTCTCATCAGGCTACCACCCTCAGACCAACGGCCAGACCGAGAGAGTTAACCAATCCCTGGAGCAGTTTCTCAGGTGCTATGTTGCTGATGCGCAAACTGATTGGGTAAAGTTTTTGCCGTTTGCAGAGTTTGAGCACAACAATCTGAAAAGCTCTTCTTCTGGGTATTCCCCTTTTCAAGTGGTGTCAGGTAGATCACCTAAGTTTGCTCCTTTGCCAGTCACATCAACTCCTTTTCCATCTCTGGAGGACTGGCAGAGGGCTTTGAAAGAGATTTGGGGAATGGTGAAGAGGAACCTAGGGAAAGCTTTCCAAACCCAGAAGAAGCAGGCAGATACACATCGATCTGTAGAGTGGAGATTCTCCCCAGGAGATCTGGTGTGGGTATCCACTCGTCATTTGGCCTTGAAACAATTGTCACCCAAGCTAGGTCCTAAATTTATAGGACCATTTCCAGTGGCCAAGAAGATTAATAATGTCACATATGCTGTTGATCTCCCACCCAGCATGAAAGGTGTGAGAGCGTTCCATGTGTCCCTGTTGAAACCAGCTGTACAGGTGGACTCCTCTCCCCCCCCCCCCCCCCCCCCCGTGTTGGTGGATGACCAACCAGAGTATGAGATTGAAAAGATTCTGGATTCTCGCCTGGTGCAGAATTTCGTGCAGTATCTGGTCCACTGGAAAGGATATGGCATAGAGGAGAGATCTTGGGTGCCAGATTGCCGCATGCATGCGGAGGATTTGAAGAAATAGTTCCATGATTTACATCCTGGAAAGCCTGGTGGAAAGTGTCCGGAGTCCACTCCTCGGGGGTGGGGGGGGGGGGGGGGGGTACTGTGAGGAATAGCGGAAAAGCCGCCGCGTGTTCTGACAGTAAGGCAGCTGACTCCGCGTCTGATGCGGCGGTTTGTCCGCGTCAGCATGCGTCTGGGTTAACTGGAACTAATGGTGCACATGGGAAGAATGGCGTGGGGGCCGCCGCATGTTCTGATGGTAAGGCGGCGGATTCCGCGTCCAGTGCGGCGGTTTCCCCGCAGCAACATGTCTCTGGGTTGGCTGGACCTAGTAGTGCACACATATGGATAGCTACGCACGCGCACGCTGCAAGACAAGCTCTTTATACCAATAGGAGGAAGATCAGCTGATCAGGGCGGTCAGCTGATTCCTGTTCAGTCAGGGATTGGTTGATGGGAGCTGGGTTGCGCTGTGGGGCGCTTTACTATATATATCTCCTGCTGTTCAGTTGCTAGTTGTCTGGCGTTGCGAATGCTTATGTGTTAGCACTCAGACCTTAGTCAGATCGTTCAGTGTG
The DNA here is from genome assembly GCF_040937935.1 of Hyperolius riggenbachi. NCBI lineage: Eukaryota > Metazoa > Chordata > Amphibia > Anura > Hyperoliidae > Hyperolius > Hyperolius riggenbachi. The sequence continues at coordinate 311,921,771 of NC_090646.1, read as the reverse complement.
GTGGAACCAGGAGGACCTGGGAATCCATACTTAGCCAGTTACTGTTTATCATCTGTGTTATTCTCTAGCATAGTTCCAGGGTGTTGAGATCACGGCCCTCACACCTCAGACTAGGGATACTGTATATCATCTGTGTGTATCTCTAGTATAGCTCCAGGGTGTTGAGATCACGGACCTCACACCTCAGGCTAGGCCTTGTTCTGATATCTGTTATGACCTGTCGTTTTCCTGACCATTCTTCTGATCTCTGATTTGGTACTTTGCATATCTGATACACTGTTACCGACCCGGCCTGTCTGACCTTCTGGCTGTCACCTCCCCCCCTCAGGGTGTCCAGCCTTCCCGCAGGGGTCTCCTGCTCTACAGAAGGGACGCTGCTCCTTTTCAGTCAGGGACTCCCTCTCCAGGGGTCCTTGACTGCAGTAAAGTCTTCTCTACTTATTGGACCACCTGCTACCCCGGTGGTCCAAAGGTTACTGTTGCACCAAAACACTTACACACTCAGGTGTCTAGAGGTTAGACATATTTGATTATTGGCGATTCTGCAGATCCCCAATAAGCAGGTATATCTGTGTTCTTGGGGATACTGCAGATCGCCAAGGATCAGATTCTCTCTCTGGTTGCTGACACCTACCGTTACAGCAACCAGTTTTTCAATGGTGTATTGGTTTAACATAGCAAAACCTACTGTTGGCTCTAGATTCTAATCTATCACTCCTATTTGCAAACAGTTTTCACTGAAGATTTAAATTGCAACCCAGAACATAGTTTAGGGGCCATTACCGCTTCAACTATAGTCATTTTTCTTTCAATTGCAAACGCAAACAGTTTTTCAATAGTGTATTGGTTTAACATAGCAAAACCTACTGTTGGCTCTAGAGTCTAAACTTTCACTCCTATTTGCAAACAGTTTTCACTGAAGCGGTAAATTGCATCCCAGAACATAGTTAACGGGCCATTACCTCTTCAACTATAGTCATTTTTCTTTGAATTGCAAATGCAACCAGTTTTTTAATGGTGTATTGGTTTAACATAGCAAAACCTACTGCTGGCTCTAGATTCTAATCTATCACTCCTATTTGCAAACAGATTTCACTGAAGCTGTAAATTGCATCTCAGAACATAATTTAGGTTCCATTACCTCTTCAACCATAGTCATTTTTCTTTCAGTTGCAAACACAACCAGTTTTTCAATGGTGTATTGGATTAACATAGCAAAACCTACTGTTGGCTCTAGAGTCTAAACTATCACTCATATTTGCAAACACTTTTCACTGAAGTGGTAAATTGCATCCCAGATAGTTAACGGGCCATTACCTCTTCAACTATAGTCATTTTTCTTTCAATTGCAAGCGAAACCAGTTTTTCAATGGCGTATTGGTTTAACATAGCAAAACCTACCGTTGGCTCTAGATTCAAATCTATCACTCCTATTTTCAATCAGTTTTCACTGAAGCTGTAAATTGCATCCCAGAACATAGTTTAGGGGCCATTACCTCTTCAACTATAGTCATTTTTCTTTCAATTGCAAATGCAACCAGTTTTTATTAATGGTGTATTGGTTTAACATAGCAAAACCTACTGTTGGCTCTAGATTCTAATTTATCACTCCTATTTGCAAACAAATTTCACTGAAGCTGTAAATTGCATCCCAGAACATAGTTTAGGGGCCATTGCCTCTTCAACTATAGTCATTTTTCTTTCAATTGGAAACGCAACCAGTTTTTCAATGGTGTATTGGTTTAACCACTTCCAGACTACCCTTATGACGCGCGCTGCCGCCGGCATCAAGCCCCGCCCACCTGGCCCGATACCCCGTCGGCCAATTAGCAGCGCCGGCGGGGTTTGAATGGGAGATCTGGGCCAGTGTAAATGTATAATACACTTTGTTTACATGACAAAGTATATTATACAGGCTGCCTCCTCCTCCTCTGCACTCTTCGTCCGTGCACCATCAGAGGAGGAGGCAGCCCTGTCCGTAAGCTGCACAATACTTATTTTTTCAGCCACAGACCCCCCGATCGCCCACCCCTCAGGACCCCCCCCCCCCCCCCGACCACCCCAGCACACCCCGGTTTACACCCAAGCACTCCCTAATAAACCAATCAATCACCCTCTGCCACTCTCTGCCTACACTATAATTTAGATTAGGTCCATAACTGCCCCCTAGGGTCCCTTGATCACCCCATTACCCTCAGATCCCCCCAGACCCCCCCCCAACCACCCCCCTGTATACTGTATACTATTGTATACATCTGCCTTACACACTGATCACCTGTTTATCACCTGTCTGTCACCTGTCTATCACCCCTTGTCACCACCACCCATCAGAGCAGACCCTAAACTATCCCTTGGGGGCACCTGATCACCCACCCAGACCCTCAGATTGCCCTCAGACCCCCCTCCCGATAACCTCCCCAGTGCATTGTTTACATCTATTCTCCCCTGTCATCACTCACTGATCTCCCATCGGTCACCCGCTGTGTCTGCCACCCATCAGATCAGGATGCAATCTGCCCCGTGCGGGCACCTAATCAACCCCCCTCACCCTCAGATCGCCCTCAGACCCCCCCCCCTCCCTCCCCCCCAATCACCTTCCCAGTGCATTGTATTTGATTGTGCTGTAATTGTATTTGATTGTGCTGACATTGTATTTGATTGTGCTGACATTGTATTTGATTGTGCTGTAATTGTATTTGATTGTCCCGTACTTGTATTTGATTGTCCCGTCATCGGCTTTGATTGTCCCGTGATCGGCTGTGATTGCCCTCAGATTGACCTGTGATTGCCCTCAGATTGACCTGTGATTGGCTTTGATTGGCCTGTGATTGGCTTTGATTGTCCCGTGATTGGCTTTGATTGCCCTGTGATTGGCCTGTGATTAGCTTTGATTGTCTAGTGATTGGCTTTGATTGTCCCGCGATTTCCCTGTGATTGGCTTTGATTGGCTTTGATTGTCCCGTGATTGGCTGTGATTGCCCTGTGATTGTCCTGTGATTGCCCTGTGATTGTCCTGTGATTGCCCTGTTATTGGCTGTGATTGCCCTGTGATTGGCTGTGATTGCCATGTGATTGGCCTGTGATTGGCTTTGATTGTCCCGTGATTGGCTTTGATTGTCCCGCGATTGCCCTGTGATTGGCTTTGATTGTCCTGTGATTGTTTCTAATTGCCTCTGATTCCCCACTCGCCACCACCCCCCTGCCACTATCCTAGTGATCTAAAAACAGTGATCAGTGAAAACTGTCACTTTTTTACTATCACTAGTGTTAGCAGTTAGGCCAATTAGCTAGGCCCCTTTGTTAGTGTCAGTTAGTGCTCAGCCCACTGCACCACAGTCACTAATTAGCGTCATCACTGTCGCTAATCAACATTGTTACTATATAGTATCTGTGAGTGATCATTACTGATCGCAGTCAGATCTATTAGGGTCACTAGGACCCACTAAAAAATGCAGTGTTTGCCCGATTAGGTCTGATCGTTCGCCTGCACTTGCGTTCAGCCCACCCCACCGCAGTGACAGAATTTTTTTTTCTGATCACTGCAAAAACCACTGTACACTAGCTGTGAACTGTAAACATCATTGATCATCACAACATTGATTTTTTTTTTTAATCAAGACTCAGTGACCAAAGCTTTCTACCTCTCAAATACTCCATTTCGCTAGGTAGGTGCTCTTTTTCCTGGGTAGTCTCAGAGGAATACCCCCTAAATTTAGCAGTCCACCATGGCAAGAAAGGGGTATTCCGATGATGAGGTGTTCAGGTACATGGCCCAGTCGGATGAGGACGATTGGGACGAACCATTCGACGAATTATCTGGGTCAGAGTTTGAACCTGAATTGAGCAGTGGCTCACTGACTGATAGCGATGACGAGGTTGAGGTCCCGGCTAGAGCCAGGCGTACCACACCCCCATGTCGTTGGACCGCAGGTGGCGCAGGATCAGCCTCAAGGGCAGCAGAGTGGTGCTCGTGCTGGTCTGAGATTTCATGGTGGGGCAGGCACCAGCAGCACAGCATCTCCTGGACCTAGCACCAGTACTTCCGTAGACCCTGGTGAAGTGGCAAGCACCAGCATGGAAGTTGAAACTGGTTCGGTGGCACGTGCAGTAACACTCCAGTCGCAGCCACCAAGTAGACGGGCCCGTACTACCCCTAGTTTACCAGAGGTGCTGGCAAATCCAAATTGGCAATTCCCTGATACCGCCGCACCCATACTGCCCCCTTTCACCACCCAGTCTGGAGTCCAGGTGGAGAGAGATAATCTAGGATCGCCCCTAGACTTTTTTTATCTGTTCTTCACTCAGGATCTCTTAGACCTAGTCGTGGCAGAGACCAACCGTAAAGCCACACAATTTCTAACCGCCAATCCGAATGTCCCCCTTGCCCAGCCATTTTGGTGGAAACCAGTCCAAGTTTCCGAAATTTAATTTTTTTTGGGCCTTCTCTTACACATGGGACTAATCAAACAGAATGTGTAGCGGTCTTATTGGTCTACGGACCCAGCACAACACGTTCCCTTGTACTCTGCTGCCATGTCCAGGACACGATTTCAGAACATCCTGCGCTTCCTGCACTTCAATGATGATTAAATCTGTCATAAACGTGACCACCCTGCTTTAGACCGGCTCCACAAAATTTGCCCCCTCATAGACCACCTGTCATCAAAATTTGCAGATGCTTATACCCCTGAACAGCAAATCTACGTAGACGAGTCCCTCATACGTATTACCGGGCGCCTTAGCATCAAACAGTACATCCCAAGCAAGCGCGCCCGGTATGGGGTGAAACTGTATAAGCTCTGTGAGAGGGCCACAGGCTATACATCTTATTGTAGGGTCTATGAGGGAAAAGACTCCAAATTGGAGCCGGTCGGATGCCCTGACTACCTGGGGAGCAGTGGAAAGGTTGTGTGGGACTTGGCGTCACCCTTGTTCCAGAAGGGGTACCATCTTTATGTGGACAATTACTACTCAAGTGTGGCCCTCTATCAGCACTTAAAGTTAGAAGGAATCCAGTGCTGTGGCACCGTGCGGCCTAGTCGCTGGGGCTTCCCCAATGGCTCGTTACCACCAAACTTCAACGGGGGCAGAGGGCCGCCTTGAGTGCTGACGACCTGCTCGTGGTCAAATGGAAGGACAAGAGGGACGTTTACTTTCTGTCCACCATTCACACAGACACTACAGTCCAAATTCAACGGCGAACTGAGGTCATTGAAAAACCCCTTGTCGTCCACGAGTATAATACCAACATGGGAGGGGTGGACTTCAATGACCAGAGGTTAGCGCCCTATTTACTTTCCCGTAAAACAAGACGCTGGTATAAAAAAGTATTTTTTTTATCTAATTCAATTGGCAGTTTACAACAGCTTTGTTCTCTACAGTAAGGCTGGGAGAACTGGATCATTTATTCAATTTCAGAGACAGATCACTATGGAACTCCTGTATCCAGGAGGTGTCCGGGCTCAACCCCAAGATGCAACTAGGCGGCTGCATGGAAGGCATTACGCCTATCCAATTCCGAGTACCCCAGGTCACCGAATCCGAAAAAAACATTGTCGTGTCTGCAGCAGGGCTGGAACAAGGCGTGACACCACTGTTTATTGTCCCCACTGCCCTGACCAGCCTGGCCTATGCCTAGGGGCATGTTTTGAGAGGTACCACGAGCAGGTACACTATTAGAGAGTAGGGAACTACAGACACAGCGGTAGGCACACATGGGTCTCTCAGTGCTATTTCACACTGCTGCGATGCGTTAGGGCAAAATGCCTAGCGAAAGACACACTTTGTGGTCCCCCCCTACGCCGGAAGTGCTTGACTTAACGCTAGTGCATGCCTACGTTACTGCGTGGCGTCTGCGGCAATTTCGGTCGGCCCGGAAGTCATGTTAGTCTATGGCAACGCAGTTCATTACTAGGCCGAATGCTGCTCTTGTGGTATTCCCTGAAGGTCTGTTTTGGACGATACGGTGCGGCGGGCTCAACCCACCAGATATGTCAATATGCAGTGTGAAACCAAACATTGGGTTTCCAGAGATCCTAATACACAGGGCTGCCAGAAACCTCTCCTTTCACTTGGGACAAAATGCGGAATGTACTTCGCCACAACTCTGTGCGATTTGCACTTCGCACATTGTCCCATGGGGGAGGAGAGGTTTGTCCTCGGGAGGTAAGTAAAAAAAAAACAAAAATCAGGTAAGCAAAAAAGTTAATGTTTGGTTCGCAATGTTAAGGTTTTGATTAAAAAAGTTCAAAGTTTATTAATGTTAATGAAGTAATTGCTTTGCTGCTTGCTTGTTTTTTGGGGTTTTTTTGTATTTTTTTTCTCTTTTTCCATCCATTTACCTTCCAGGTGGACCGAGCGAACGACTAACAAGCTGCAGCACTGATGGTGCATCCTGACAGAACATTGCGCGTCTGTCAGATTACACATAAGTCGGTGTATGCAGCGCTGCAGGACGAGATTTCTCCTCTGCAGTCAAAAAGATACGTTTGCCGAGGCATATGGGCCAAGGAGCGGTGTTGATGTTCATATGCTTTGGCAAGCACTTTGTATCAAAAAAGAACTCAAGCAATGATTTCTCCATTCACATCGGTCAATGTGGATGAATAAATCAGGTTTGCCTGGGCTTACGAGCTGGTGGGTTTGGATTTTTGGGGCGGCAGCTCCTATGTCCAGGCAGACACCTTCCCCTCCTTTTTGTATTGTTTTTTCATTTTTCTTCTCTCTTTTTTCTATCCAGACCGACCAGCTGCAGCACTGATGGTGCATCCTGACAGAGGCATTGTGCGTTACAAGTCGGTGCATGCAGCGCTGCAGGACGAGATTTCTCCTCCACAGTCAAAAAGATACGTTTGCCAAGGCATATAGGCCGAGGAGCGGTGTTTTTTCTTCGCTCTTTTTTCTATCCAGACCGACCAATCAGCTGCAGCACTGATGGTGCATCCTGACAGAAGCATTGTGCTTCTGTCAGGTTACACAAAATCGGTGCATGCGGCGCTGCAGGACGAGAGTTCTCCTCCGCAGTCAAAAAGATACGTTTGCCGAGGCATATGGGCCGAGGAGCGGTGTTGGGGTTTCATGTGCTTTGGCAAGTGTAACGATGGGTGTCAACACGCAGAGAGAATCTGATTATTAGTGATCTGCAGAATCACCAGTAATGCAGATATACACCAGATTATGGATGATCTGCAGTATCACCAATAATCCAGGTATGTCTATCCTCTGAACACCTGAGATATGAGTGTTTGATGTAACAGTAGTACTTTGAGTGAAAACCACCCGAGCTGGAGGTAAGAAGAAGAAGGGAATGCACCCCAGACTGTGGGTGAATCCCTATAGGCTAAAGGCACCCTAGGAGAGGAGCCTGAGCCTGGTTGCAGGATGCCCTGCTGCTAATATGAACAAACTTGCCCTAACTAGATGTGAGATCCTAGCTCCCTACACCCTAGTGGTGGGCTAAGGTAATGCAAGTACACAGTGCTAGTCTTGGGTGTGAGATCCGTATTCACAACACCCTGGAACTAGTCTAGCTCATAACATAGCATGATACAGTATCCTAGGCTTGGGTGTGAGGTCCGTAGTCACAACACCCTGGAACTAGTCTAAAGCATAACATAGCATTGACACAGTATCCTAGACTTGGGTGTGAGGTCCGTAGTCACAACACCCTGGAACTAGTCTAAAGCATAACATAGCATTGAGACAGTATCCTAGGCTTGGGTGTGAGGTCCGTAGTCACAACACCCTGGAACTAGTCTAAAGCATAACATAGCATTGAGACAGTATCCTAGGCTTGGGTGTGAGGTCCGTAGTCACAACACCCTGGAACTAGTCTAAAGCATAACATAGCATTGACACAGTATCCTAGGCTTGGGTGTGAGGTCTGTAGTCACAACACCCTGGAACTAGTCTAAAGCATAACATAGTATTGAGACAGTAATCTAGCTCAGTGTGAATTCCCAGGTCCTTCCCGGTTTAAACACACTGTAGGATCTGACTAAGGTCTGTGTGCTAACACATAAAGCATTCACATCCATCCTGGGATCAGCTGACCAGGGGAGTCAGCTGATCCCTCTCTGCTTCCCATAAAGCTTCTGTCTCTCCGCGCGCGCACGCGCGTGCGTGTATTCCTCAACCTGTGTGCACAGGAAGGCTGTATCACATCAGACACATGTTGCCGCGCGTAGATCGCCAGGCTGGACGCGGAAGTAGCCGCCACGCAGTCAGGGCACGCGGCGGCTATTCCGCAATCCTTCACAGCCAGCACTTTGTATCAAAAAAGAACTCTGGCAATGATCTGTTCATCCACATCGATCGGTGTGAATGGATAAATCGAGTTTGCCAGGGCATACGAGCTGGTGGGTTTGGATTTTTGGGGCAGCAGCTCCTATGTCCTGGCAGACGCCTTCCCCTCTTTTTTTTTAATTTATTTTGGCAGATATTTTTTCATCCACATTGATTGATTGATTGATTGTTTGACATTCATTTTTCCTTTCAGCCCAGAGTGCATTATCCTTATGCCCAATATAAGGAGTATAGCAGAAACTCCTAATACTGGCCATACATGTAATGATTGCAGAGACCCTAAAATGCCAGGACAGACCCCACGAATGATGCCATTTTGGAAAGAGGACTCCCCAAAGTATTCCGGAGGTGCACGGTGAGTTCATAGAATATTTTATTTTTTGTCACAAGTTATCAGAAATTGTTTTTTTTTTTCACAAAATGTCATTTTCCGCTAACTTGTGACAAAAAATAAAATTTTCTATGAACTCACCATGGCCCTCATGGAATACCTTAGCGTGTATTCTTTCCAAAATGGGGTCATTTGTGGGGTTTGTTAACTGTCCTGGCAAGTGGGGGGGTGCTAAATTGTAAGCACCCCTGTAAAGCCTGAAGGTGCTCATTGGACTTTGGGCCCCTTAGCATAGTTAGGGTGCAAAAAAGTGCCACACATGTGGTATTGCCGTACTCAGTAGAAGTAGTATAATGTATTTTGTGGTGTATTTTTACACATACCCATGCTGGGTGGGAGAAATAGCTCTGTAAATGACAATTTTTTGGGTTTTTTGTACACACAATTGCCCATTTACATAGATATTTCTCCCACCCAGCATGGGTATGTGTAAAAATACACCCTAAAACACATTAAACTACTTCTCCCGAGTGCGGCGATACCACATGTGTGGCACTTTTTTGCACCCTAACTGCACTAAGGGGCCCAAAGTCCAATGAGTACCTTTAGAATTTCAAGGGTCATTTTGAGACATTTGTTTTCAAGACTACTCCTCACGGTTTAGGGCCCCTAAAATGCCAGGGCAGTATAGGAACCCCACAAATGACCCCATTTTAGAAAGAAGACACCCCAAGGTATTCTGTTAGGAGTACGGTGAGTTCATAGAAGATTTTATTTTTTGTCACAAGGTAGCGGAAATTTATTTTTATTGTTTTTTTTTTTCACAAAGTGTCATTTTCCGCTAACTTGTGACAAAAAAATAAAATCTTCTATGAACTCACCATACTACTAAAGGAATACCTTGGGGTGTCTTCTTTCTAAAATGGTTTCATTTGTGGGGTTCCTATACTGTCCTGGCATTTTAGGGGCCCTAAACCGTGAGGAGTAGTCTTGAAACCAAATTTCTCAAAATGACTCTTGAAATCCTAAAGGTACTCATTGGACTTTGGGCCCCTTAGTGCAGTTAGGGTGCAAAAAAGTGTCACACGTGTGGTATCGCCGTACTCAGAAGAAGTAGTATAAAGTGTTTTGGGGTGTATTTTTACACATACCCATGCTGGGGGGGGGGGGGGGGGGAGATATCTCTGTAAAAGGACAATTGTGTGTAAAAAAAACAAAAATTGTTATTTGCAGAGAGATTTCTCCCACCCAGCATGGGTATGTGTAAAAATACACCCCAAAACACATTATACTACTTCTCCTGAGTACGGTAATACCACATGTGTGGCACTTTTTTGCAGCCTAACTGCACTAAGGGGCCCAAAGTCCAATGAGCACCTTTAGGCTTTACAGGGGTGCTTACAATTTAGCACCCCCCAAAATGCCAGGACAGTAAACACACCCCACAAATGACCCCATTTTGGAAAGTAGACACTTCAAGGTATTCAGAGAGGGCTATGGTGAGTCCGTGGCAGATTTCATTTATTTTTGTCACAAGTTAGCAGAAATTGAATTTTTTTTTGTCTCAACGTGTTATTTTCCGCTAACTTGTGACAAAAAATAAAATCTTCTATGAACTCACCATGCCTCTTTGTGAATACTTTGGGATGTCTTCTTTCCAAAATGGGGTCATTTGGGGGATATTTATACTATCCTGGAATGTTAGCACCTCATGTAATATGACAGGTGGTCAGAAAAGTCAGAGATGCTTCAAAATGGGAAAATTCACTTTTTGCACCATAGTTTGTAAATGCTATAACTTTTCCCCAAACCAATAAATATACACTGAATTTTTTTTTTTTTTTTATCAAAGACATGTAGCACAATAAATTATGACAAAAATGTATACAGAAATTTTACTTTATTTGAAAAATGTCAGCACAGAAAGTAAAAAAAAAATCCTTTTTTTTGACAAAAGTCATGTCTTTTTTGATGAATATAATAAAAAGTAAAACTCGCAGCAGCAATCAAATAGCACCGAAAGAAAGCTGTATTAGTGACAAGAAAAGGAGTTAAAATTCATTTAGATAGTAGGTTGTATGACCGAGCAATAAACCGTGAAAGCTGCAGTGGTCTGAATGGAAAAAAAGTGCCTGGTCCTTAAGGGGTAGAAAGACTGTGATCCTCAAATGGTTATCATAGCACAACCTACTGTTGGCTCTAGATTCTAATCTATCACTCCTATTTGCAAACAGAAGCTGTAAATTGCATCACATAACTTAGTTTAGGGACCATTACCTCTTCAACTATAGTCATTGTTCTTCCAATTGCAAATGCAACCAGTTTTTTAATGGTGTAATGGTTTAACAAAGCAAAACCCACTGCTGGCTCTAGATTCTAATCTATCACTCCTGTTTGCAAACAGATTTCACTGAAGCTGTAAATTGCATCCCAGAACATAGTTTAGGGGCCAACCTCTTCAACTATTGTCATTTTTCTTCCAATTGCAAACGCAACCAGTTTTTCAATGATGTATAGGTTTAACATAGTAAAACCCACTGCTGGCTCTAGATTCTAATCTATCACTCCTATTTGCAAACAGATTTCACTGAAGCTGTAAAGTGCATCCCAGATCATAGTTAAGGGGCCATTACCTCTTCAACTTTAGTCATTTTTCTTTCAAATGCAAATGTAACCAGTTTTTCAATGGTGTATTGATTTAACATAGCAAAACCTACTGTTGGTAGATTCTAATCTATCACTCCTATTTGCAAACAGATTTCACTGAAGCTGTAAATTGCATCCCAGAACATAGTTAAGGGGCCATTACCTTTTCAACTATAGACATTTTTCTTTCAATTGCAAACTGTAACGATTGTGGAATTATTCCCGTGGTCAGCGCACAGGATGCGCGCTGACACTGCGGAAATCCTCCACAAGCGTATAATCTGAGAGAACCCAGCAATGGTGCTATGCACCTGTAGAGGGGAATTCCTGCCGGCAGATGGAGCTGTGGAGTGCAGAGGAACAGATCCTCTGCACAGCCACAGATGCCAGTAAGGAATTGTATAACATTAGTTATACATATAATTTTATCTTGGAATGTTCCAAGTAATAATACGTAGATGCCCTCATTGTCATTAATATTAGAAGTAAGTTCAATCGGAAGATCATCAGATATTAAAGTGGCTACTCCCCGTTTTTTAGTTGTAATATTAGAGAAGAATATGAAAAAATGTAGGGAATGAGTTACACACATAATTCACTGACGCTGTAAATTGCAAAATGGTGTATTGGTTTAACATAGCAAAACCTATCACTCCTATTTGCAAACAGATTTCACTGAAGCTGTAAATTGCATCCCAGAACATAGTTTAGGGGCCATTACCTCTTCAGCTATAGTCATTTTTCTTTCAGTTGCAAAAGCAACCAGTTTTTCAATGGTGTAGTGGTTTAACATAGCAAGAGGGGGCGTGGCTGGCTGCAGAGCTTAATGGTTGCCTGAGACCAGAGCTCTCTGCCTGAATACCCTGGAAAGCAACTAAAAGCAGTCTGAGGAGCCTCCATTCTGATATAGAGAGATGGCTGAACATCCAGAGAATGACTGGCAATACAGCAGGGTGAAATCTGGGAGAAAATACACCTCCCCAGCCCTGAGAAAGCAGTCCACCTTCTATACTGCAGAGGGACAAGATGGCCACGGCTCTGAAGACAGGGAAACCTCTCCCTTCCACACTCCTTCTCCACTGGCACAGAGGAACAGGTTTGCCTTTCTACAGACCCCATACCCCAGGGGACATCAGGCTACCTATGAGGATGATAGTGATGAAGAGGATTTCCAGCGCCAGCAGCAGGCCAAAAAATCGTGGTAGCGAAGTCCCCTGAAGCCGGGACCAACAGTAGCGCCTCAGTCCAACCAGGAGAACCAGGATGCCCGGGTAGGTGAACACGTACATCCCCCTGCTCCACGCGTACAAAAGGACGCATTGCCCACTACCGCAAGCGTCCAACACCCTCCACAACGCGTACAAACGGCCGCATTGACCCAAAGCGTACATTACCCATCACAAAGCATACAAATGGTCGCAAAAGGGAATGAACAGCTGCATCCTCAAGGCGTACAATGTGCATCCCAATGCGTAATTACTCTGTATCAACCTTCCATTCAATCCTCATCTGCCAATAAGACTCCTGATCCCCTATCAACATTCCCAGCAACAGACCAACCTATCACCCAACAATTCTTCAAGGATTTTATGCTCTCTTTCAGAACGGTGATACAGGACAACATTGTGGCCAATATCGGGGCTGTTAGAAGTGACATGCAGTCATTGGTCGGACATGTTACACAGTTCGCAGGAGAGACAGACTCCAGAATCTTCCATTTAGAAAAGCGTATGGAAGAAATGGCAATAGCTCACAATCACCTCATTGATGCACACAAAGAACTCCTGAACCAAAACAAAGAAATCCTGAACCAAAATAAATGGATGAAGGACAAGATTGCTGACAATGAAGATAGGAATCATAAAAACAACGTGAAAATCAGAGGGGTTCCAGAGTCAGTAGGAAACAATGATCTGAAAGAGTATGTAAAAGACATCCTTAAAACTACTCATCCTGAGCTGACTGATAGCGAACGGACCATAAAGAGAGCTCATCGCCTGCCAAAACCTGCTCACATCCCCAAGCATTTACCAAGTGATGTCATCACCCGCATGCACTTTTTCCATGCAAAAGAAAAGATGCTATCTGCTACCAGAGGAGGAAAGAAACTCCCCCAACCTTACCAAGATCTTGCCCTCTATAAAGATCTTTCAAAGGCAACCCTCCAGGCTAGGAGAGATTATTCTCAAGTCACCACCACACTAAGGCACAACAAAATAGATTACTCTTGGGGATTCCCGACGAAGCTCTTGATCCTGGACGGTGGAATAACATATGTTGCCAGAAGCCCACAAGAAGCACGTGACCTCTTGGCTAAGTGGAAAATCCCAATTTTCATCCCAAGGGATCCCAGGAAAGACAAACCTATTTACCAGGTTACCATGTCAAAACAACTATCTTCACCAAGACAAATGCCCAGGAATGTCCCACATCAACAGATAGACACCACTCAGCCTTCAGCACAAGGAGATGAAGAAAACTCAGAAGTGGCTACCTCTTCTTCTTAAACAGATGGGTATTTGGCCACAGACTTTCTTTTCCCCCCCCCCACAGAACTTTTTTCCTTAGGATGCTCCATCATCTTATTCCCCCTGAGGAGAACTGTTTTAGATCTGATCCACTTTGGTGGTCAGGGTCTACCAGTTCACATTTATCTGGACTAGTACTACTCCAGATTAGGTCCTGAACTGTTTCAATCTTCCTAAGTGACAGTGCCATGCATGACACTGCTGTCGCTATTTTTGTTCATTTTTTCTTGTTAACCTTACTTTTCTTTTACACAGGTTTATATTTAGGTTCATATTTGGACTTAAGTTTTTGGTTCTACCATGATATTGCCCGGATGTCTCCTTCTTCATTATTCTTTCTCCTGGACAGGTACCTAGAGAAAGGTTACTATACACAGTTCTTTAAAGTTACAGTTACTGTTTGTTTCAGATATTTCATCCACAGGTTTATTGTATTGATTTTTAAGCTGAGAATATTCTTTACTTATGTCACCAGACCTTAACATTTTATCCCTAAACGTAAGAGGCCTAAACTCCCATAGGAAGTGCTTCTTATTACAAAAATTGACCAAAGACGAACATTCTGACATATTACGTGTTCAGGAGACACACTTGAATAAATTAGGAGCACAAAAAATTTAAGTTATTTCAATTCTCACAAATTCACCGCTCTAACCTTCTAAAAAAGAAAAAAAACTTGGAGTCTTTCTTGCTATTAAAGATTGGGTAGGATTAGTTGTTGAAAAAGTACATACTTCTGAAGATGGTAGAATGGTAATTATAAACGGCCAAATTAATTCACAAGAAATAACCATAGCAAACATTTATGCACCCAACTCTCACCAAGTGAACTTTCCGAAGAAAGAAACTAGCCAAAATAAACAAAGTTAAAAAAGGTCACTTATTTATTACGGGTGATCTCAATGCGGTGGCTGACTTGCAAACTGATTGCACACCCAATAGGAAAAGACCCCCACCTACAATGCAATCTACTCTAGTAAAAGCAGAGCTTTATAATGTGTGGAGATGTCTCCACCCTACAGAGAAACACTACACTTTTTACTCCCACATTCACAAAACTTTCTCTAGAATTGACTATTGCTTGGTGGATAGGTTCTCATTACCATTCATTAAAAGTATAGATATAGGTCCTAGAATCTGGTCAGATCACTCCCCTCTCTTAATGAAAATGCAACTACAAAATTCCCCTCATTCTTTTAGAAATTGGAGATTGAACAATTACACTCTAAATTCAGAACATTTATTTCCCCAAGTTAAAGCAGAACTCTTAGAATATTTTCATTTTAACGACACCCAACAAGTTTCCCGTTCAACCCTCTGGAACGCCCACAACGCATTCATGAGAGGAGTATTTATAAAACATAGCGCCTTACAGAAGAAAAAATACAGAGAAAAAACAGACAAATTACTTGGGAAAATTAAATCCTTAGAATCTGAAATCTATAACAAAAAGAAAAAAGAACTAATCCCAATCCTAGAAGAAACACGCCTTGAACTAGCTGACTGCTTATATTCATATTATGATAAATGGCAAACAATTTTAAAGGAAACCTCTTATTATGAGAGAAACAAGGCAGGCAAAGCTATGGCCAGAAAAAGCAAAGGTAAAAGAATATATCAGCGTATAATAAAAATAAGACATCCTAAATCTAATAACGTAGTTCACCACCCACAAGACATCGTAGAAGCCTTATCCTCCTATTATGAATCCTTATATAATCTTGAATCAGACTCCAACACCCATGTACCCTCCCCAATAGAAATAGACAATTACCTAAAAAGTGTCAATCTACCATCTCTAACTGAATTTGAGCAGAAACATACAGGAGTACCTTTCCACCAACAAGAAGTTGAATTAGCCATAAAATCCTTAAAAAGAGACAAGGCACCGGAGGTTGATGGCTTCACTAATACTTATTACAAGAAATTCATTGACACCCTTGTCAGACCGTTTACTCAACGAGGTTCAACGAGGTAGCAACCCTTGGTGCCTTCCCCAAAGAAAACCTTTCTGCCATGATATCTACAATACCTAAAGCAGGAAAGGACCCCACAGACCCCGGAAATTACAGGCCTATATCACTCCTGAACACAGACATCAAAATTTATGCAAGAGTCATTGCAAACAGATTTACCCCCTTGATACCACAATTAATCCATCCTGATCAAGTGGCTTTTGTCAAAGGAAGATCGACCAGTGATGGTACAAGAAAAGTACTTGCTCTGTTGCATGAACTGAGACTCTGTCGAATGCCTACCCTTTTCGTATCCTTAGACGCAGAAAAGGCGTTCGACAGAGTCAATTGGGTATATTTGTCAAAAGTATTATCAAAATTTGGTCTATCAGGATTTTTACACAAGGCTATTTCAGCATTATATGGTCAACCTTCTGCCAGAGTATCCTCCTCAGGTTCGGTATCTTCATCTTTCAATATAAGCAATGGCACCCGCCAAGGATGCCCCCTTTCACCTCTAATATTTATCCTAACTCTTGAACCTTTAGCTCAGAAGATCAGGGACAACCCCTCAATTCATGGTTTCGCCTTCAAAACATCCAATACCAAGCTCGGCCTATACGCCGATGACATTCTACTCTATTTACAGAAGCCCCTCATCTCTCTCCCCAACTTAAACAAAGAATTAGGGCACTTCTCAAGGGTCTCCTATTACAAATTGAATCACAACAAGACAGTCATCCTTCCTTGCCATGTATCAAAACCCACATTAGATAAACTGAAGAGCTCTTGCCAATACACCTGGACAGACAAATCTGTTAAGTACTTAGGTATACAAATTACCCCTACAATTACCCAATTATTTAAAGAAAATTATAACCCATGGCTCTCCAAATTAAAAACCCAATTAGACAACCTAGCCAAATTAGAATTTTCATGGTTAGGCAGAGTTAATGCATTCAAAATGATGATACTCCCTCAGCTTCTTTACCTTTTCAGAAATCTCCCTATTAGATTCCCCTAAAAAATTTTCATTAGCTTACAAAAACTATTACATAAATTTATCATGATGAATAAACGCTCTAGATTTTCTAATAAAAGTTTATCTCTCCTCATTTCCAACCTTGGCCTTGGTTCCCCAGATCTGGAGAAATATTACCAAGTGACCATAATAGAACATATAATCTAGAACAGTTTGGATGAATGATTTCTCCAAACAGTGGTACAAAATAGAAGAAGAACAATTGCCAGTTACATCATATAAATCATTCCTTATATCCAGATTAGTTTGGAAAGTCCAATAAAATATAAAAAATGCAATCTCAGCCAACATGACACGAATCTGGAAAGGAATGTTGAAAACATTTAAGAAAGACATATTAGCTACTGAAGTCCCTACTCCTCTAATAACGTTAAATGCGGTTGTCAGGAATATAGAAACAACTTTGGAACACTGGATCTCATGCAGCATTATAAACATAGAAGATCTATTAGTAAACTCCAAACTTCTCTCCTTTGATGAATTAATGGAAAACTACAACATCCCTATAATCAGATGAGCCTATATATCTCAAAATACATAGATTTTTAATTAGACATCCCCTCACCCCACTAGTGCTACCACCAAAAATCAAAAAACTACTCCTTCCCGAAAAAAACAAACTTAAAAGGCATACCCACTATATATAAGACCCTAATAGAATTTAAAGATGAAGTACCTAAATGGCATCTCAAATCTTGGCAAGAGCTCCTTCAGCTAGATATCGAACAAGAAGATTGGGAATTAGCCTATAAATCATTAAGGAAATCCTCTCACTGTGTTACCCACTAGTAGGCCTTTGTGAAGTGAGTCTGGCAATGGTACATGTCTCCAGAAAAAATTAGTACATTTGACCACACAGCTTCCTCCCTATGTTGGAGAGGTTGCAATCAAATCGGCTCTCTACTACATATATTTTGGGAATGCCCTAAGCTTAAAAAGATGAGGTCAGATATAGAAACCTGTCTCAAAAAACTTCCTGTTTCATTAGATACTATTGCCCCTGCTATGTCCCTTTTCCATCTGGGAACCCTGGACTTGCCCCCTTGTGAATGACTATTAATGAACCACATATTCATCACCACCAGACATATGATAGCAAGTAACTGGAAATCCTTATACATTCCCAAAATCAATGACATACTAAAAGCGGTGGAATCCAACCTTCTAGCTGAAAAATCATGGGCTATCAGATGTGGTAATGTACAGTCATTTATGAGAAGGGCAAGTTTATGGCCCATCCTATATCCCAAATCTACATTAGAAGAGTTTTAAGGATTTAGAAATCCTCCATCCTCATACCTGAGAAGATTCTCATGTAACACACACCAAGAATGAGAGAATATCTAGTCCTCTTCCCGGGGGAAAACCAATATAAAACTTGTGACAATGTTATATGTACAAAAACCTGATGGATGTCTACTGATAAACACGAAGATTCTACGACGACACCTGGGAACCTTATGATTGGATCATCGCAAGTAGTATAGATTAGTTAGATTAGATTAGTTAGTTAGTTGGTTACTTTATATGGTTAAGTATTATTATCATACTATATATCGCTAATAGGATTTCAAAGGATTGTGAAGCTCATTAAACACTTAAAGCTATTATAACTAACGGCCATAATAGATAATATCATGGGACCGCTCCCTGGAATCTCTGTAGGGAGACTCTTCAGTCCCCATTTTCCAGGTTGAGAGGATCCTTACATCACCCACTTAATAGCGTCATGATGCAACAGAGCAATACCAAACTAAACAGATATATGTTGGTGTATGAAATTTCCATACATCAACATTTATTCAATATCTAGTCAATACAGATGGACCTATTTTTGTTTTGTTCTTTAATTATCATTTATAACTAGGTTACTACGCAATCAGTTCTGGATTGATTGAACATAAGTTGTTAATACAGATGACTGCAAATATATATGTTATATGCATTGTTATCCTATAAAATCACCAGACTTTTATAGATTACTGTTTATTATGTTGTTTACTAGTCCACCTATACTCAATTGTACGGGTCTGTATATACCCAATTTTATGTTTATTGCTACTCTAAGCTTTACTTAATGTCATTACTGTGACTGTATTTACTTGAACATCCTTAATAAAAAATTATTGAAACCGGTTTAACATAGCAAAACCTACTGTTGGCTCTAGATTCTAATCTATCACTCCTATTTGGAAACAGATTTCACTGAAGCTGTAAATTGCATCCCAGAACATAGTTTAGGGGCCATTACCTCTTCAGCTATAGTCACTTTTCTTTCAAATGCAAAAGCAACCAGTTTTTCAATGGTGTATTGGTTTAACATAGCAAGGGGCGTGGCCTGACCACGGTGCTGCATGGATGTCTGAGCCTGTAGCTCTCTGCTAAGGACACTGATTAAAGCGGCTAAAAGCACCCTGAGAAGCCCCTGTTTGTGGCGAAATTGTGTGGGAACATCCACTTAAAGTCATGGATTACAAGAAAGTCGGACTGAGGGGGAAGAAATACTCTCCCTAGCCTAGAAAGCTGACTGACTGCTACAGTGATGACAGGCAAGATGGCGTCTGGGAACAACAACAAGGGAGTTGCTATGAAGCAGCATATTGTTCTGCTGTGCCTCAGAGAAACAGATTTGCTCCTTTTCAGACTCCATATCACCATGCTTCCAAAGGGGAACAGCAAGGAGACAGTGAAGAGGATTTATCAGACTCCTCTAGATCATGCAGTCCCCTGAAGGCAAAACAACATGGAGACCGACAGGATAATCAGGACACCCAGGTAGGACAGGCCTTATCAGCCTCACTTCCAGTGGGGCCAGTATCCATCGGACCAGATCCTCTATCTACTTTCCCAGCTACAAAACAGCCTATGACCTAGCAGTTCTTTAAGGACTTTATGATGTCTTTTAGGGGAATCATGCAAGATAATGAGTGAAATGAGAGCTGACATGAAGCTGCTGGCGGGCCATGTATCGAAGTTTGCAAAAGAGACTGATCAGAGAGTTACTAAGCTGGAGAAGAGAGTAGCAGATATGACCACTGCATATAATGAACTTTTAGATGCGCATGAAGAACTGGTGGGTGAGGTGAAATGGGCAAAGGATAAGATCACAGACTCAGAAGATAGGAATAGGAGAAACAACTTTAAGATCAGAGGAGTGCCAGAATCAGCTTCAATTGATTCACTGAAGGACTATGTGAAAGATCTATTGAAATCAGTTTTACCCTCAGCAAAAGAAAGTGAGCTTATAATAGACCATGCACACAGACTGCCAGAGCCTGGGTTCCTGGCTGAACGCATACCCAGGGACGTGATCATAAGGATACATTTTTTCCATATACAGGAGATGTTTTTAGCCACGACTGTAGGAGGAAAAAAGCTGCCAGAACCCTTTGAGAAGCTATCTCTGTACTCGGACCTATCACAGGTAACATTACAGGCTAGAAGGAAGTTTGCACCTGTGTCTGCCACATTACGCTACAAGAAGATCCCCCATACCTGGGGATTCCCCACCAGGATGATCATCAATGATCAAGGTTTTACCCATGTTCTTAAAACTGTAAAAGAAGGTCTGGACCTATTGAAGAAGTGGAGTATCCCTGTTTTCCTCCCGAGAGAAAACAGATTTGATTCATCAGCTACACCATCCAAGCAACAGCTAACTAAATGGTCGCACGATCAACCTGACCAAAATGATAATTTTGTAAAAGAAAAATCCTCAACGGCTTCTTCAAAGGGCTGATCCAGCATCTTCAGTGTCTTGGCCATTTACTTTTCCCCCCATTAGACTTTTCTCTCAGGGTTTGTCACCTTTCCCCTCCCTGTGGTGAATTGTCTTGCATTAGATCTACATCGGAAGATCTAGGCCTGATAGGCTAAAGTGCACAAACACTTAACTGTTTATGTTTTTCCTTCATTTTTCAGTGACAATGGCAATTTTAATGCCATTGCTGTCACTATTTTTTTCTTGTGTTCTCTGTTATAGTTGATACATAGAAGTTTGCAATTGTTGTTGTCCCAAGTAACCTTTTCTTTCCATACAGGACTGTGGAAAATGGACATATGAATAATAGTTCTCTTTGGCTTCTAAGTTTGAGATTTAACATCCATGAGGGTTTTGTGACAGTTGTAATCCCATTACAATGCAGAATGTTTATTTGTTTATTTGGGATGTCACATGAATTTAAGATACTATCCCTAAATGTGAGAGGGTTAAATTCCTACAGGAAACATTATCTTGTGTAGAAATTTGTTAAAGAGGAATCAGTAGATATAATATGTTTACAAGAAACCCATTTGAATAACATAGGGGCTAAAAGGTAAAAAAAATTACCAATATTCCAATATATATCATTCTAATCTTCTAAAAAAGAAAAAGGCTGGGGTATGCATAGCAGTAAAAGATTAATTAGGGCTAGTGGGGAAAATGTATATAGTGGTAATGATGGTAGAATTGTTATCATCTCATGAAAAATAAATTCTCAGGAATTCACATTTGCAAACATCTACTCTCCTAATACACATCAAGTAAACTATCTGAACAAAAAATTGAAAAAGAATCCATAATATTAACAAAGGCCATCTGTTTATAACAGGTGACCTGAATGCTATTGTGGATCCCCAAATTGATTGCACTACCAATCGCAAAAAAGGCCCAGCAATAATTCAACCCACTTTACATAAATCAGAACTGTTTAATGTGTGGAGATCCCTGCATCCGAAGGAAAGACAATATACATTTTATTCTGCTATACATAAGTATTTCACTAAAATAGGTTATTGTTTGGTAGATAGGTTCTCTTTGCCTCTAGTCTCTGATATAGTGATAGGCCCCAGAGTATGGTCAGATCATTCTCCCCTAATAGTCAAAATTCAACCCCAAAATTCCTCCCAATTCTTCAGAAGTTGGAGAATAAATAAATACATTCTCCACTCTGAACATTCCTTCCCTCAAATTAAGAAAGAACTTGTAGAATTCCTTAAGATTAATGGCAATAATGAAGTCTCCAAAAGTACACTCTGGAATGCCCACAAGGCATTTATGAGGGGTATTTTTATTAAATACAGCGCCATTCAAAAGAAAAAATTTAGAGAAAAAACTGATCGTTTATTATAAAAAATAAAAGCCCTGACATTTTTGATAAGAAGAGACAAGACAAGAATTGGCAGATTGTTTATATTTATAATATGATAAATGGCAAACAATATTAAAGAAACGTGGTACTATGAAAAAAAAACAAGGCGGATAAAGCAATGGCTCGTAAGATAAAGGGAAAGAGGAAATATCAGAGAATTGTGAAAATTAAACACCCCAAAACAAACACCATAGTACACCATCCTCAAGATATTGTAGATGCACTGGTCTCATATATTATGAGGACCTCTATAACGTAGAAAGAGATCCAGGCACATATGTCCCTTCTTCAGGTGAAGAAGTTTGAACAAAAGCACACAGGAGTGCCCTTTAGTCAGCAGGAAATTGAGGCTGCAATAAGAACTTTGAAAAAGGACAAGGCAACAGGGGCTGATGGCTTTGTAAATGATTATTACAAGAAATTTGTGAGCATTATCTCTAAACCACTCACTGAGATGTTTAATGAAGTAGCAGCCTCTGGTGCCTTCCCTAAGGAGTCCTTGACAGCCATAATATCTACAATTCCTAAGGAAGGGAAAGACCCAGTAGACCCAAGCAGCTACAGGCCAATATCACTGTTAAATACAGATATCAAGATATATGCTAGAGCTATTGCAAACAGATTGGCCCCCTTGTTACCAAGATTAATCCACCCAGATCAGGTGGGTTTCACTAAGGGTAGAATGACAAGCGACGGTATGAGAAAGGTTCTTGCCTTGCTACACAAGCTTAAACTCTGTCGGACGCCTACCGTCTTCATCTCTTTAGATGCGGAGAAGGCGTTGGACAGAGTTAACTGGTCTTACCTGTCAAATGTGTTACTGAAGTTTGGAATTTCTGGATTTTTACACAAGGCAATCTTAGCATTGTATTCAATACCATCTGCAAGAGTGTCATCCTCTGGATCAGTGTCCTCTTCCTTTGATATTTTGAATGGAACCCGTCAGGGCTGCCCACTTTCCCCATTAATTTTTATCTTGTCTATTGAACCCTTGGCCCCAAAAATTAGAGACAATCCACTAATTCACGGTATTAAATTAGAAAAATCCCACACTAAATTAGGTCTTTATGCAGACGACATTATACTATATTTACAAAAATCCCTCACTTCACTGCCAAATCTAAATATAGAACTTGAACATTTCTCTAAGATCTCTTATTATAAGTTGAATCAAAGTAAAACAGTGATTCTTCCCTGTCATGTTTCTCACAATACCATAGATATTCTGAAATACTCTTGCCAATACTCTTGGAGTAATAAATCCATAAAATATCTAGGTATCTATGTAACTCCCAGGATTGCCCAATTATACAAAGAAAACTATGACCCTTGGTTATTAAAACTGAAAACACACTTAGATGCCCTAGCAAAATTGGAATTCTTTTGGCTGGGTAGGACAGCCGCTTTCAAAATGATGATACTGCCTCAATTACTTTATTTATTTAGAAACCTTCCAATAAGAATCCCCCAAAAGATTTTTGTTAGGCTACAAAAATTATTGAATAAATGTATACTAATGAATAAGCCTTCTAGATTTTCTAACAAAATTTTAACCTTGCATGTGTCTAATCTAGGCCTTGGTGTTCCTGATATTGAGAAATATTATCAAGCAACAATTCTTGAGCAATCTAGATCAATCTGGATCAATGACAACACCAAGCAATGGGTTAGTATTGAAGAAGAGCAATTACCTTATGGATAATATAGATCCTTTTTTGAATCGAGATTGATCTGGAAAGTTCAACAAAACATAAAGAATCCCATATCAGCTAACACATTAAGGATCTGGAAAGAGATAACGAAAATGTTTAAAAATGATATATTGGCCATAAAGATCCCCACATCATTGACAGTACTATGTTCTGTAATTAGAAATATTGAATCGGAAATAGATCACTGGGTATCCTGTGGCATTACATCTATTGATGATTTTCTAGTTGGCTCTGAAATCAAGTCCTTTGAAGAACTTGTTTCATCATATAACATACCAGAGACTGACAAACAACTTTATTCTAAAATTCACAAATTTCTAGCTAGGCATCCATGTAATCCTATCACTTTACCTCCCAAAATTAACAAAATTCTTAAACCAGAAGGATTCAAGGGGATGAAGGGCTAGTTAGTGTTGGGCGATGGGGACCCGAACTTTTGTGGTTTGTAAAGCCTCCTTACATGCTACATACCCCAAATTTACAGGGTATGTGCACCTTGGGAGTGGGTACAAGAGGAAATTTTTTTTTAGCAAAAAGAGCTTATAGTTTTTGAGAAAATCGATTTTAAAGTTTCAAAGGGAAAACTGTCTTTTAAATGCGGGAAATGTCTGTTTTCTTTGCACAGGTAACATGCTTTTTGTCGGCATGCAGTCATAAATGTAATACATATAAGAGGTTCCAGGAAAAGGGACCGGTAATGCTAACCCAGCAGCAGCACACGTGATGGAACAGGAGGAGGGTGGCGCAGGAGGAGAAGGCCACGCTTTGAGACACAACAACCCAGGCCTTGCATGAGGACAAGAAGCGTGCGGATAGCATGCTTTGTACCGCCATGTAGTCATAAATGTAATAAAGATAAGAGGTTCCATAAACAGGGACCGGCAACGGTAACCCAGCAGCAGCAGCAGCAGCAGCAGCAGCACACGTGATGGAACAGGAGGAGGCGCAGGAGGAGAAGGCCACGCTTTGTGAGACACAACAACCCAGGCCTTGCATGAGGACAAAAAGCGTGCGGATATAGCAGCAATGCTTTTTGCCGCCATGCAGTCATAAATGTAATACAGATGAGAGGTTCAATAAACAGGGACCGGAAACGCTAAACCATCCCAGATGTTCATCGGTCATGTTACTTGGTTGGGGTCCTGGAGTGTTGCGTAGTCGTTTCCAATCCAGGATTGATTCATTTTAATTTGAGTCAGACGGTCTGCATTTTCTGTGGAGAGGCGGATACGCCGATCTGTGACGATGCCTCCGGCAGCACTGAAACAGCGTTCTGACATAACGCTGGCTGCCGGGCAAGCCAGCACCTCTATTGCGTACATTGCCAGTTCGTGCCAGGTGTCTAGCTTCATGCCCGGTTTCAGGTCCAGCGGTGCCAGCCACAAATCCGTCTGTTCCTTTATTCCCCTCCAAATTTCCTCCCCTGTGTGCTGCTTATCCCCAAGGCAGATCAGCTTCAGCAACGCTTGCTGACGCATGCCAACAGCTGTGCTGCACTGCTTCCACGATCCTACTGCTGCTGGTGCTGGGTTAGCATTTCCGGATGAGGTACAGCTTTGAGATGCGTTGGAGGAGAAGGAGTCAGAGAGGTAGGTGCTGCTGTTGTTATCCAGCTGTTTGCGGCATGGGCAACACCCGCGCCGTAGCAGGTGAGGAATCGCTGCCAGGCTCCACAAGGTTCACCCAGTGCGCGGTAAGGGAGATGTATCGACCCTGGACGAACGCACTCGTCCAGGTGTCAGTGGTGAGGTGAACCTTGCAGGCAACGGCATTCTTCAAGCTTCGGGTTATTTAGCTGACCATGTGCTCATGCAACTCAGGCACTGCAGAGCGCGCAAAGTGGTAGCGGCTGGGAACCACGTAACGTGGGATGGCCACTGACATCATGCCCTTGAAGCTGTTTGTCTCCACCACTCGATATGGCAGCATTTCGCAGGCCAGAAGCTTGGCTATGCTGGCTGGCTGTTACTGCCACGGCCCGGGGGTCATTTGCTGGCAATTTCCTCTTGCGCTCAAACATCTCAGAGACAGACAACTCAACCGTAGCGCTGTACACCGAAGGGCTGTTGGTTGTTGTGTTTGATGAACACTGGGAGACCTCAAGAGCACTAGTCCGGAAAGTGACAGTGTCAGCATCGTCTGATGTTTGTGAATGTTGTGAACCACGCAATGGCTGGGCTACTGCTGCTGCTGAGGCGGGTCTGGTGGTGAGTCTGGTGAACCCAAGGGAGGCAGTGTTGCTGGTGGTACCCTGTCCTGCCGCGTTTGCCCACAGAGTGGGATGTTTGGATAGAATGTGGCGGCTCATGCTGGTGGTGGAGAGGTTGTTAATACTTTTCCCCCTGCTCAGGCGGGTCTTGCACACCTTGCAAATCGCCATGGTAACATCCTCAGTGCAGTCTTCAAAGAAAGCCCAGACTTTAACTGGCTGAGGACTCGGACCTCGTGCGTGATGTGCTGGTGCTGCTTAACCCACTGCTGGACGCTTGAGAGGTCATCCAAGTAATTATCTGGTCCTGTTCTTTTGGATCTGTGAGGGTTGTTGTCCTGGACAACATGGGCGGTATTGAGTGGGTTTTCTTGGGTGCTCCCCTGTGGCCTGTACGTGAACCGTCAGGGGAAACACCTCTTCCCTTGCCCCTCCCTCTTTCACCGGATTTCTTCCTCATTTCACTTATCCTTAAAGTACACGCTGACTGGCAGCAGTACAGTGGCAGTACAGAAATGCTATACAGTGGTGAGTGAGCGGTGTACCACTATTGTCAGCAGCGACACAGAGCACAATGCTATACAGTGGCGGGTGAGCGGTGTACTACTGTTCCCAGCAGACACAGAGTGGAAGTAAACACAATGCTATATAGTGTGGCTGAGCCGTGTACACAGAGTGGCATTAAACACAATGCTATATAGTCTGCTATATAGTCACCCCGAACAGGGTGATGTTCTGCAGAACCCGAACAGTGGCAAACACTGTTCGCCCAACACTACTGGGAGGGAACGCAGATTTTAGTACCTAAACACACGATACAACATGTTTTCCGGGGTCGGACTCTGAGGCACATACAGATGGTCCCGATCATCATCCTCATCATACAACTCTTCTCCTGAGTCTGACCCACCCACCACCTCTGCCACCCCAACATCCCCAGACACAGACCCCTCATCGTCCTCAACATTAACTTGGGATGCTGGCCTGAGCCAGACCTCCTCCTCCACATCAGGCCCCATCATCTCCTCAATGGCAGCCCTCATTAATCGCTCTGGCGACGGACCGATGGACACAACGTTCTCCTCCGGGGAGGGCTGCTGCTGACCACTGGCTGCTGGGGTGGATGTTATAGCTTGCGTGGGGCGTTGGCTGTTGCTGTTGTTGGGAGTGCTGCTCACAGCGGAGGTCTCTGGGGAACTCATGTTGAGCTCATATAGTGGTTGACGGTGAGTGGAGTATTACTGATCCCAGCAATATACACACTGACTGGCAGAGTACGCAATGCTATATAGTGTGGCTGAGCGGTGTACACAGAGTGGCAGTAAACACAATGGTATATAGTCTGGCTGAGCGAGCGGTGTACTACTGTTCCCAGCAGAATCAGAGTGGCAGTAAACAATGGTATATAGTCTGGCTGAGCGGTGTACACAGAGTGTCAGTAAACAATGGTATATAGTCTGGCTGAGCGGTGTACACAGAGTGTCAGTAAACAATGGTATATAGTCTGGCTGAGCGGTGTACACAGAGTGGCAGTAAACACAATGCTATATAGTCTGGCTGAGCGAGCGGTGTACTACTGTTCCCAGCAGAATCAGAGTGGCAGTAAACAATGGTATATAGTCTGGCTGAGCGGTGTACACAGAGTGTCAGTAAACAATGGTATATAGTCTGGCTGAGCGGTGTACACAGAGTGTCAGTAAACAATGGTATATAGTCTGGCTGAGCGGTGTACACAGAGTGGCAGTAAACACAATGCTATATAGTCTGGCTGAGCGAGCGGTGTACTACTGTTCCCAGCAGAATCAGAGTGGCATAAACAATGGTATATAGTCTGGCTGAGCGGTGTACACAGAGTGTCAGTAAACAATGGTATATAGTCTGGCTGAGCGGTGTACACAGAGTGTCAGTAAACAATGGTATATAGTCTGGCTGAGCGGTGTACACAGAGTGGCAGTAAACACAATGCTATATAGTCTGGCTGAGCGAGCGGTGTACTACTGTTCCCAGCAGACACAGAACAGTAAACAGAATGCTATATAGTGTGGCTGAGCGAGCGGTGTACCACTATTCCCAGCAGACACAGAACAGTAAACAGAATGCTATATAGTGTGGCTGAGCGAGCGGTGTACCACTATTCCCAGCAGACACAGAACAGTAAACAGAATGCTATATAGTGTGGCTGAGCGAGCGGTGTACCACTATTCCCAGCAGACACAGAACAGTAAACAGAATGCTATATAGTGTGGCTGAGCGAGCGGTGTACCACTATTCCCAGCAGACACAGAACAGTAAACAGAATGCTATATAGTGTGGCTGAGCGAGCGGTGTACCACTATTCCCAGCAGACACAGAACAGTAAACAGAATGCTATATAGTGTGGCTGAGCGAGCGGTGTACCACTATTCCCAGCAGACACAGAACAGTAAACAGAATGCTATATAGTGTGGCTGAGCGAGCGGTGTACCACTATTCCCAGACACAGAACAGTAAACAGAATGCTATATAGTGTGGCTGAGCGAGCGGTGTACCACTATTCCCAGCAGACACAGAACAGTAAACAGAATGCTATATAGTGTGGCTGAGCGAGCGGTGTACCACTATTCCCAGCAGACACAGAACAGTAAACAGAATGCTATATAGTGTGGCTGAGTGAGCGGTGTACCACTATTCCCAGCAGACACAGAACAGTAAACAGAATGCTATATAGTGTGGCTGAGCGAGCGGTGTACCACTATTCCCAGCAGACACAGAACAGTGAACAGAATGCTATATAATGTGGCTGAGCGAGGTACACAGAGTGGCAGTAAACAGAATGCTATATAGTGTGGCTGAGCGAGCGGTGTACCACTATTCCCAGCAGCGACACAATGACAGGGGGGACCCTGGCTAGCGTGGCTGGAGTGCGAACTACCCTGCCTGCCTACCCAAAGCTAAACCCACAGACAAATGGCGGAGATATGACGTGGTTCGGGTATTTATTTACCCGAACCACGTGACAGTTCGGCCAATCAGAGCGCGTTCGGGTCCGAACCACGTGACCCGTTCGGCCAATCACAGCGCTAGCCGAACGTTCGGGGAACGTTCGGCCATGCGCTCTTAGTTCGGCCATGTGGCCGAACGGTTTGGCCGAGCACCGTCAGGTGTTCGGCCGAACTCGAACATCACCCGAACAGGGTGATGTTCTGCAGAACCCGAACAGTGGCGAACACTGTTCGCCCAACACTATGAAGGGCACATCTATTTTCTATAGAACATTATTAGATTTGAAAGACACTACTCCAACATGGCAAATAAACAATTGGCAGGAGCTTCTTCAGTTACATGTTGGTCAAGAGGAATGGGAGATGGCCCTCAAATCCCTGAAGAAATCATCACAATGTGTTTCTCATCAAGAAAATCTCATTAAAAGTGTCTGGAAGTGGTACATGTCGCCTGAAAAAATAGTAAAATTTGATCAAAAAGCATCTCCTATGTGTTGGAGAGGATGCAACCAGAAGGGTTCTTTAATACACATTTTTGGAACTGTCCTAGATTGCAGAAACTTTGGTCAGATATAAACAATTTCCTTCAAAAACTTCCCATGTCACTTAACACTATTCCCCCAGGAATGGTCTTGTTTCATTTGGGGACTATGGACTTGCCCTCTCAGGAGAGACTGATAACAAATCATATCTTTGTTACTACTACCTCTTCAGCTATAGTTACTTTTCTTTTAATTGGAAAAGCAAGCAGTTTTTCAATGGTGTATTGGTTTAACATAGCAAAACCTACTGTTGGCTCTAGATTCTAATCGACTACTCCTATTTGTAAACAGATTTCACTGAAGCTGTAAATTGCATCCCAGAACATAGTTTAGGGCCATTACCTTTTCGACTATAGTCATTTTTCTTTCAATTGCTGACACAACCAGTTTTTCAATGGTGTATTGGTTTAACATAGCAAAACCTACTGTTGGCTCTAGATTCTAATCGATTACTCCTATTTGTAAACAGATTTCACTGAAGCTGTAAATTGCATCCCAGAACATAGTTTAGGGCCATTACCTTTTCGACTATAGTCATTTTTCTTTCAATTGCTGACACAACCAGTTTTTCAATGGTGTATTGGTTTAACATCACAAAACCTACTGTTGGCTCTAGATTCTAATCAATCACTCCTATTTGCAAACAAATTTCACTGAAGCTGTGAAATTTAGATTGTAAGCCTCTGGCAGGGTCCTCCACTCCCTAGTGTAATCTACAGGATCATGTGCTCCTGTCCTATGACAGCCTGTACTTGTATTACTGGGCCTACCTAACCAGCCCATATTGCATGATCATGTATTTTGTACAATTTGTATGTATAACTTTGTTCTATGTGTATAACCCTATGTATGTCATCCTTGTATCATTGTATATATTTATTGTCCAGCGCTGCGTAATATGTTGGCGCTTTATAAATACAATAAATAATAATAATAATAATAATAAATTGCATCCCAGAACATAGTTTAGGGGCCATTACCTTTTCAACTATAGTCACTTTTCTTTCAATTTCAAAAGCAACCAGTATTTCAATGGTGTATTGGTTTAACATAGCAAAACCTACTGTTGGCTATAAATCATAATCTAGCACTCCTATTTGCAAACAGACTTCACTGAAGGTGTAAATTAAATCCCAGAACATAGTTTAGGGGCCATTACCTTTTCAACTATAGTCACTTTTCTTTCAATTGCAAAAGTATCCAGTTTTTCAATGGTGTATTGGTTTAACATAGCAAAACCTACTGTTGGCTGTAGATCATAATCTATCACTCCTATTTGCAAACAAATTTCACCAAAGCTGTAAATTTCATCCCAGAACATAGTTTAGGGGCCCTTACCTCTTCAGCTATAGTCACTTTTCTTTCAATTGGAAAAGCAAGCAGTTTTTCAATGGTGTATTGGTTTAACATAGCAAAACCTACTGTTGGCTCTAGATTCTAATCTATTACTCCTATTTGCAAACAAATTTCACTGAAGCTGTAAATTGCATCCCAGAACATAGTTTAGGGGCCATTACCTTTTCAACTATAGTCACTTTTCTTTCAATTTCAAAAGCAACCAGTATTTCAATGGTGTATTGGTTCAACATAGCAAAACCTACTGTTGGCTATAAATCATAATCTAGCACTCCTATTTGCAAACAGTTTTCACTGACGGTGTAAATTGCATCCCAGAACACAGTTTAGGGGCCCTTACCTCTTCAGCTATATTCACTTTTCTTTCAATTGCAAAAGCAACCAATTTTTCAATGGTGTATTGATTTAACATAGCAAAACCTACTGTAGATCATAATCTATCACTCCTATTTACAAACAGATTTCACTGAAGCTGAAAATTGCATCCCAGAACATAGTTTAGGGGCCATTACTTTTTCAACTATAGTCATTTTTCTTTAAATTGCAGACGCAACCAGTTTTTCAATGGTGTATTGGTTTAACATAGCAAAACCTACTGTTGGCTCTAGATTCTAATCTATCACTCCTATTTGCAAACAGATTTCACTGAAGGTGTAAATTAAATCCCAGAACATAGTTTAGGGGCCATTACCTTTTCAACTATAGTCACTTTTCTTTCAATTTCAAAAGCAACCAGTATTTCAATGGTGTATTGGTTTAACATAGCAAAACCTACTATTGGCTATAAATCATAATCTAGCACTCCTATTTGCAAACAGATTTCACTGAAGCTTTAAATTGCATCCCAGGGCATAGTTTAGGGGCCATTACCTTTTCAACTATAGTCATTTTTCTTTCAATTGCAAACACAACCAGTTTTTCAATAGTGTATTAATTTAACATAGCAAAACCTACTGTTGGCTCTAGATTCCAATCTATCACTGCTATTTCCAAACAGTTTTCACTGAAGGTGTAAATTGCATCACAGAACATAGTTTAGGGCCCATTACCTCTTCAGCTATAGTCACTTTTCTTTTAATTGCAAAAGCAAGCAGTTTTTCAATGGTGTATTGGTTTAACATAGCAAAACCTACTGTTAGCTCTAGATTCCAATCTATTACTCCTATTTGCAAAAAGGTTTCACTAATGGTGTAAATTGCATCCCAGAAAATAGTTTAGGGGCTATTACCTTTTCAACTATAGTCATTTTTCTTTCAATTGCAGACGCAACGAGTTTTACAATGAAGTATTGGTTTAACATAGCAAAACCTACTGTTGGCTCTAGATTCTAATCTATCACTGCTATTTCCAAACAGTTTTCACTGAAGGTGTAAATTGCATCACAGAACATAGTTTAGGGCCCATTACCTCTTCAGCTATAGTCACTTTTCTTTCAATTGCAAAAGCAAGCAGTTTTTCAATGGTGTATTGGTTTAACATAGCAAAACCTACTGTTGGCTCTAGATTCTAATATATTACTCCTATTTGCAAAAAGGTTTCACTGATGGTGTAAATTGCATCCCAGAAAATAGTTTAGGGGCTATTACCTTTTCAACTATAGTCATTTTTCTTTCAATTGCAGACGCAACGAGTTTTACAATGAAGTATTGGTTTAACATAGCAAAATCTACTGTTGGCTCTAGATTCTAATCAATCACTCCTATTTGCAAAAAAATGTCACTGAAGCTGTAAATTGCATCCCAGAACATAGTTTAACCAGTTCAGCCTATCTGGACGAGCTTCCCCGTCCAGATAGGCACTGCTGCTGCCGCCGGCTGGTGTGCGCGATTGGGCGCACCAGCCGCGCGCACTCCCGCCACCCTCCGCTAGCCCCCGATCAGTGAATGGGAATATAATTCCCATTCACCGATCTAACTTCCCCGCAGAAATACCAACGCTTTCTCTCCAGAGAGCGCAGTATTTCTGCCCCCAGGAAACTTCTCCCCAGCATCTTAGTTCATGCATGCGAGATCGTTCGCATCCAGGACTTTTTTCACTGTGGCCAAATAGTAAACTGCACCCACATACATTTTTAATAAAAAAAAAATATTATTTTACATTTAAAATTAGCAGTTTCCCTCCCACACCAAAAATTACCCACATACATTTTTTTTATTTAAAAAAAAAATACAATTAAAAAAAAACAAAAACAACATAAATAGTTACCCAGGGGTCTGAACTTTTTAAATATGCATGTCAAGAGAATATGTTATTATATTATTTAAAATTAT
Source organism: Hyperolius riggenbachi (assembly GCF_040937935.1). Taxonomy (NCBI): domain Eukaryota; kingdom Metazoa; phylum Chordata; class Amphibia; order Anura; family Hyperoliidae; genus Hyperolius; species Hyperolius riggenbachi. The sequence goes on along the minus strand of NC_090646.1, from coordinate 311,888,763 downwards.
AAGCTTAGAAATAGTGATGGACGCAAATTGAAAAAATGCACCTTTATTTCTAAAAAAAATATCGGCACCATAAATTGTGATAGGGACATCGTTTGAATGGTGTAATAACTGGGACAGATGGGCAAATAAAATACATGAGTTTTAATTACGGTAGCTTATATTAATTTCAAACTATAATGGCCAAAAACTGAGAAATAATGAATTTTTTTCATTTCTTTCTTAATCTTCCTGTTAAAATGGATTTAGAAAAAAATAATTCTTAGCAAAATGTAACACCCAAAGAAAACCTAATTAGTGGCGGAAAAAACAAGATATAGATCAATTCATTGTGATAAGTAGCAATAAAGTTATAGGCGAATTAATGGGAGGTGAACGTTGCTCGGATGCATGAGATTTTCGGCACTGCGGTGCTGAACCGGTTAAGGGCCATTACCTTTTAGTCACTTTTCTTTTAATTGCAAAAGTGTGATGATTTGCTCAGCTGCCTGTGCAGGCAGCCAGCCTTTTGACCATTGTGTAGGTTTGCATGCTGCAGGACTCTGGAAAGAACAGCTTCTGTCAGTTTTGCAGCTTGTGCTTGCAGAGGAATTTGCATACGTTGTCATGCAAATTGCCTGGCCACATTCATTGGAGGCGTGTACTATAAGTACTATGTCTTTCCCACAATGCTTCGCTGTTCATAAGGATTTCGTCCTATGTAACACTCCTGGTGGGGTGTCAGCCTTGCTCTCTGTTTGAACATCAGCTTAGAGTAATTCCTAAATCTGCGCTAGGCAGATTTCCCTAGTGCTGTTAGGATTGTATTATCTGTATTGCCTGTTCTGTCTTGTCTTGCCTGTTTGCCATTGTCCTGTCCCTATGGTGGTTGACAGGAAATGGTTCTGATCTCTGTTCTTGGAGTATAGCTGGTGCAGCGGTTGCTACCAGCTATCTCTTCTGTTCTGTCTCCTGGGATCGCGCTAGCTACTTTTCGCTAGCGCTGGGGATCCTTCTGTTCTGTCTCCTGGGATCGCGCTAGCTACTTTTCGCTAGCGCTGGGGATCCTTCTGTTCTGTCTTCTGGGATCGCGCTAGCCACTTTTCGCTAGCGCTGGGGATCCTTCTGTTCTGCTACTCTGTACTTGGATCGCGCTAGCCACTTTTCGCTAGTACTGTGGATCCTATCTCTCGCTTGTCCCTGTTTTCGTGTGTCTGTCTGCTACGCTTGCTGGAGGCTCGGTGAGGTAACCGTTAAGCAAGCGCTCGCGTCCTCTGTTTCATGTTTGTCTGTTAATGGTTAGTTAGGCGTGCTTGTCTCTATTGTGCTTATCACGTGGAGACCACGCATAACCGCGTGCACTGTTGCGAATGACTGCGGTGTTCGCGGTTAGCTAGCGTTTGTTATTTTCCGTATCTCCTCATTGTATTATTTGCTGTGCCTTTGCTAACCTCGTATTCTGTCCTGATCTGCCTTGTCTCGTCTGGCGATCGCACCTCTCGGATCGCGTTCCTATTTCATATCTGCTGTTGTGTGTGTGCGGTCGCGGGGTGGCGACTGGATTGGCGCACACACATACAACCTGTCCCTTTGCTCATTCTCATTCACAATCGCCTCTCTTGCGATTGCGTTCTGCGTTTCGTACAATTCCTGTCTGGCATTTGTAAAGGTACAGAGGATTGGTTCCTCTGCACTCCCCAGCGCCATCTGCCGACAGGAATTTTCCCTCTACGGGTGCGTAGCACCTTTTGCTGGGTTCCTGCAAATTATACGCTTGTGGAGGATTTCCGCCGTGTCAGCGCACGCGTTGTGCGCTGATCACGGGGAAAGTTCCACAATCGTTACAGTATGAACAGCCTGACCCAAAACCCCAGTGTAGACGGAATTTCCGATTTGTACGATTTTGTCGAATATGGCTCTTGTACCTTTTAGAGATTTAAAAAACTTGAACCTGAATCAGCAGACGAATTTTTGTCTGAGTGTACGAAACTGTTAGCGAACCCTGAATTCCAATGCACCCCAGTGTCTACCTGGGCCCCCCAAATGGTCTACATTCTGTTGGGGGGCAAAATGTCAATGTGGGGTTATGATGTGTTAGATCATACCACCCTGAGTCAAAGACCCCTGGAATTCTTGGCCTTTTTAATTCACAATTGGCTGAAATTACCTCAATTACCATACCCCCTTAATGAGTTGTTGTCAGCAGCTCAATCAGCTGTTCCATCTACTCTTTCATCCAAAAAGCAGCCATCCAAAGCCTCTTAGTCTAAACGTAAAAGATCTAGGAAGGCTTCCCAGCGGAAAGATCTGTTGCCCAAAGCTACCACAAATAAAGAGGTTATTTCTGTCAAGTCTGAAATGGGCAAAACCATGCAGCATGATAATGATGTTTATAATGCATCTGCTGATCAGTTTCCAGGTTTTTTGCCCCAATCCAAAGCTTATGTGGATCCTGCTATAGGTAGGATCGCACACTACATTAAAGCAGTTAAAAAAGCTGTTCTTGTTCCTGAACTCCACCCCTATGGAGATTATCTGGATACTGGCCTGTTTGAACCCCCATTTGCTTCCTGGGATGTTGGGGCCTTGCTGGAGGAAATCGATTTTGATTGGAAAGCCTTTTGCGATTTTTACATTGCAAAAAGCGAAGATGTCTTGAATGCTTGTCTTGACTCTATGTACCTTCTGATTGATTCTGATGAATGTGACAAGGATGATGTGGATCTGGTGATCTATGTATGGCAAACGATTTTGGATGAGTTGCACACACACCAACCAATTGATTCCAATAAAGAGACATCGTTGTCGGATGATTGTTCCTGCCTTTCTGGGGTAAAGCATGTGAGTCTTGACTTTGTGCAATCTGAAATGAATCAGTGTGCCGCTGTGGTTGATTCCTGTGCGAATCCTGAAGGATTCGCTCCTGACAGTGTGCAGTTTGAATCTGTGCGATCTGATGCCTGTTTCTCGGATGTTCCTGCAGATTGTGATCGGCATGAGTCTGCCGGTTTCCTCAAGGATGTGTGGGATCCTTTGTCATTTAGAAACAGATCTTTGAGATCTTCCGTCTGTGACCCTGCTATGGGGAAAAGTTCTCGACTATGCAGCGTCAAAAGTAAATTTAATATTCCTAATAAAGTTTGTCCTGTTGATGTCACTATTTCTTCTGCAGATGAGTCTCTGTCTCACCCTGTTCACACCTGTAAGGGCCCGTTGCCTGGGGACAGTTGCTCCAGCGTTTCGGTCCTAGATGCCTTGCAGTCTGCTCCGCAGATCGCGGAGGTTTGCGCTATAGAAGCGTCAGTTTCACAACCTAAAGTGAATTTTGATTCGCAGGTTTTGCGTTCTGATTCCTCGGATTCGACATTGTTAGCCGAATCTAAGAGTGAGACAGCGCTTCGGTTTTGCGAATCTGATGCTGAACCCTCTTTGCCTTATTCAGAGACGCTTTCTCTGAACCTGCCCTGTACCATGAATAACAATATGATGTCCAATCACACTGACATTTGTGAGTCCCTTTCTTGCTCTGAGGGAAGTTTTGACTCTCCACCCTGTACTCTGGATGAGTCAACATTGCCTTGTACAATATCTCCTGCCCTGCCCCTAGAGGCTCGTCTAGGTATTGCTGCTATTTTTACTTGTTTTTCTGCAGTTTTGGAGTTACAAGCTAGTTTGACTGCCACACAGAATTCTGGGTACAGTGAGAATGAAGTTAGGGAGTCAGTGTGTGTTCCAGTAAATATACCTGTACATTTCCCTCATGATGATGAGATCCAGTCTCAGGTTATGGTGGAACCATTCCTGGGACATCTGCCCTTTCCACAAAATAAAGTTCAAGTTTTGCCCTGTAACATGGATAGTTCAGAATCCTTCCTAGAAAACTTGAAAAATGATGTTCCTGAGGTCTTGTTTGATGTTCTGGAGGTCTCCGAGTTCCTCCCAAAGGGTGCAGAACTTGTAGGAGATGTCTCCTGTCCCCCAAGTCCTTCTGAGGTGTTGCCCTCTTACGTAGGCATTGCTGCCTTGCTGGCTACCTTTTCAGCTCTGGTGGAGCTTCAGTCATGTGTAGTCAATGATGATATTGCAGTCACAGAAATTTCCGAATTTGAATCCGAGTCTTCTTTTGAAAGTCCAGTGCTTGAGACCATTGCTCGTGATTATTCTCTGCCCGGTCCTGGTTTTGGTTTCCTCATGCCGGACTCTGAGGTTGGCAGTTCCCCGACATGTCCTGAGGTTTCTCCTGTGCTGGTGTACCCCAGTGTGCTCTGTGACCCAGAAAGCCCAAGTGTGCCTCGGTTACCAGCGTACTCAGATGCTTCCTCGGTGGAGACATGCTCTGATTTAGCCTGCCTGCTTGCATGCCCAGAAGTGGTCCCTGAAAGTCTTGATCTTGATGGGTGTCCTCGTAATTCTGAATCCGGAATTGTCATTGGTTCCATGGGGGTTCTTGGTAATGCTCCATGTGAGCCTGGTGATTGTTCTGCCCTCTTGGGATCTCTGTGGAGCTTCAAAAGGTTCTGGGAGATTCCGGGAGAAATTTTGCTTGGTCCCCTGGATAAGATCAACGGTGGCTTTTGTGTTGTAAGGGACACTTCGAACAGGTATTGTGTCAGGTTTGGTATTTTCGGACGCTCCTTGGAAGGTGGTGGGTATTGTCTGGAGGGTGTCGATGGCTTCTTCTCTGGAAGTCACAGTCCTGATGGGTGTTATACTGAGACTGGTAGTACTGATGGTCATGTTTCGGTGGCTTCTGTTTCCGATGAGGTCGGTTTCGGGTGGACTGACTCTGGAATTGGACCTTGTCGGACTACCCCGACCTTCATGAGTCTTCAGTTTGAGTCTGTTGCTAATAGCAGTTTTGAGGGTCGTCTGGAATTCGACCCTGGAGGGGGGGGGGGTACTGTGATGATTTGCTCAGCTGCCTGTGCAGGCAGCCAGCCTTTTGACCATTGTGTAGGTTTGCATGCTGCAGGACTCTGGAAAGAAGAGCTTCTGTCAGATTTTCAGCTTGTGCTTGCAGAGGAATTTGCATACGTTGTCATGCAAATTGCCTGGCCACATTCATTGGAGGCGTGTACTATAAGTACTATGTCTTTCCCACAATGCTTCGCTGTTCATAAGGATTTCGTCCTATGTAACACTCCTGGTGGGGTGTCAGCCTTGCTCTCTGTTTGAACATCAGCTTAGAGTAATTCCTAAATCTGCGCTAGGCAGATTTCCCTAGTGCTGTTAGGATTGTATTATCTGTATTGCCTGTTCTGTCTTGTCTTGCCTGTTTGCCATTGTCCTGTCCCTATGGTGGTTGACAGGAAATGGTTCTGATCTCTGTTCTTGGAGTATAGCTGGTGCAGCGGTTGCTACCAGCTATCTCTTCTGTTCTGTCTCCTGGGATCGCACTAGCTACTTTTCGCTAGCGCTGGGGATCCTTCTGTTCTGTCTCCTGGGATCGCGCTAGCTACTTTTCGCTAGTGCTGGGGATCCTTCTGTTCTGTCTTCTGGGATCGCGCTAGCCACTTTTCGCTAGTGCTGTGGATCCTATCTCTCGCTTGTCCCTGTTTTCGTGTGTCTGTCTGCTACGCTTGCTGGAGGCTCGGTGAGGTAACCGTTAAGCAAGCGCTCGCGTCCTCTGTTTCATGTTTGTCTGTTAATGGTTAGTTAGGTGTGCTTGTCTCTATTGTGCTTATCACGTGGAGACCGCGCATAACCGCGTGCACTGTTGCGAATGACTGCGGTGTTCGCGGTTAGCTAGCGTTTGTTATTTTCCGTATCTCCTCATTGTATTATTTGCTGTGCCTTTGCTAACCTCGTATTCTGTCCTGATCTGCCTTGTGTCTCGTCTGGCGATCGCACCTCTCGCGATCGCGTTCCTATTTCATATCTGCTGTTGTGTGTGTGCGGTCGCGGGGTGGTGACTGGATTGGCGCACACACATACAACCTGTCCCTTTGCTCATTCTCATTCGCAATCGCCTCTCTTGCGATTGCGTTCTGCATTTCGTACAATTCCTGTCTGGCATTTGTAAAGGTACAGAGGATTGGTTCCTCTGCACTCCCCAGTGCCATCTGCCGACAGGAATTTTCCCTTTACGGGTGCGTAGCACCTTTTGCTGGGTTCCTGCAAATTATAAGCTTGTGGAGGATTTCCGCCGTGTCAGCGCACGCGTTGTGCGCTGATCACGGGGAAAGTTCCACAATCGTTACAAAAAGCAACCCGTTTTTCAATGGTGTATTGGTTTAACATAGCAAAACCTACTGTTGGCTGTAGATCATAATCTATCACTCCTATTTGCAAACAGATTTCACTGAAGGTGTAAATTGCATCCCAGAACATAGTTTAGGCACCATTACCTTTTCAGCTATAGTTACTTTTCTTTCAATTGTGAAAGCATCTAGTTTTTCAATGGTGTATTGGTTTAACATAGCAAAACCTACTGTTGGCTATAAATCATAATCTATCACTCCGATTTGCAAACAGATTTCACTGAAGGTGTAAATTGCATCCCAGAACATAGTTTAGGCACCATTACCTTTTCACTTATAGTTATTTTTCTTTCAATTGCAAACGCAACCAGTTTTTCAATGGTGTATTGGTTTAACATAGCAAAACCTACTGTTGGCTCTAGATTCTAATCTAGCACTTCTATTTGCAAACAGATTTCACTGAAGGTGTAAATTGCATCCCAGAACATAGTTTAGGGGCCTTTACCTTTTCAGCTATAGTCACTTTTCTTTCCATTGCAAAAGCATCCAGTTTTTCAAAGGTGTATTGGTTTAACATAGCAAAACCTACTGTTAGCTGTAGATCATAATCTATCACTCCTGGTGCGCATGCACGGGGCTATGCTGGAAAGACCTGTCTGACCAGAGCTCCGTGCCAGCAGCGGCTACAATTATCTACAAATAGAAGCAAACGTGGCGATTCAGAGGAGAAATAGCTGGCTGGGACACATAAGACACCCGGGAACACCACGGAGGCAGTTTGGGCAGTGAAAACTTCACCAAAAAAGAATATTAAGCTTTTATCGGAGCGCTCCGGAAGATCCAAGATGGTACCGATTAACGGACTTTCAAAGGAGATATTTCACTAAGTAAGTGGCTGGGAGCAGCGGTTTTTGCTTTATTCAGGTGGTGTGACACTTTACTAGACCTGGGGGCTACTAGATTTCACTTTTGTGATCACTCAAGTAATGCTGAATACAGGGTGTCATTGACATGGAACGCAAACAGATTTCCAAGATGGCGCTGGATTTTAAAACACAAGATTTACACTGAAATAGATAACAAAACACAAAGTGCTCTACAGATTCTCTATTTAAACATCTCCATCTACGCTTCATCTCTCGCTGTACCTAAAATTTGTTGTTTTTCTCAATGAGCAATATTGCGAGGCAGGCTGCGTATACTGCCCAGCGTGAGAGACTAGCAGGGATGGTGTCATAGTGCAGGAGGAATCACACAAGCAAGCAGCATAAGCAAACCCTAGGGGAAATCCTACTGACAGACACTGTTTAATAGGCCCCTATCAGCAATATAGGTTTACTAGATGCTCTTTATCTACTGTAGGTGATTCTTAATAAGCCATCTTTCTCTGCATATAGTTATGCCAACCAAAGTTAGGCATTCTGAAGTGGAAAAGTTAACACAAAGCTCTCCTACAAGAAATAAAGCATCAGTCAATAAGTCTCATACACAAGAGGTTATTAACCACTTGAGGACCGTGGGCTTTAACCCCCTTAAGGGCTAGGCATTTTTTTTCCATTCAGACCACTGCAGCTTTCACGGTTTATTGCTCACTCATACAACCTACCACCTAAATTAATTTTGGCTCCTTTTCTTGTCACTAATAAAGCTTTCTTTTGGTGCTATTTGATTGCTGCTGCGATTTTTACTTTTTATGATATTCATCAAAAAAGACATGAATTTTATGGGCCCAAAACCGTGAGTAGCCTGGAAACCAAATGTCTCAAAATGACTGTTCAGGGGTATGAGCATCTGCAAATTTTGATGACAGGTGGTGTATGAGGGGGCGAATTTTGTGGAACCGGTCATAAGCAGGGTGGCCTTTTGGATGACAGGTTGTATTGGGCCTGATCTGATGGATAGGAGTGCTAGGGGGGTGACAGGAGGTGATTGATGGGTGTCTCAAGGTGTGATTAGAGGGGGGAATAGATGCAAGCAATGCACTGGCGAGGTGATAAGGGCTGGGGTCTGAGGGCGTCCTGAGGGTGTGGGCGGGTGATTGAGTGCCCTAGGGGCAGATAGGGGTCTAATCTGATGGATAGCAGTGACAGGGGGTGATTGATGGGTAATAAGTGGGTGTTTGGAGGAGAGAACAGATGTAAACACTGCACTTGGGAGGTGATCTGACGTCGGATCTGCGGGCGATCTATTGGTGTGGGTGGGTGATCAGATTGCCTGCAAGGGGGTGATTGATGGGTGGCAGTGACAGGGGGTGATTGACAGGTGATCAGTGGGTTATTACAGGGAAGAACAGATGTAAATATTGCACTGGTAAATTGATAAGGGGGGTCTGAGGGCAATCTGAGCATGTAGGCGGGTGATTGGGTGCCCGGAAGAGGCAGATTAGGGTCTGATTTGATGGGTAACAGTGACAGGTGGTGATATGGGGGTGATTGATGGGTGATTGATGGGTAATTAGTGGGTGTTTAGGGTAGAAAACAGATGTAAACACTGCACTTGGGAGGTGATCTGACGTCGGATCTGCAGGCGATCTATTGGTGTGGGTGGGTGATCAGATTGCCCGCAAGGATCAGGAGTCCCCAGGGGGTAGTTAGGACCTAAACAAAAAAAATAGCGTTGACAGATAGTGACAGGGAGTGATTGATGGGTGATTAGGGGGGTGACTGGGTGCAAACAGGGGTCTGGGGGGTGGGCAGGGGGGGTCTGAGGGGTGCTGTGGGTGATCAGGGGGTGGGGGGGGGAATCAGTGAGCTTGGGTGCAGACTAGGGTGGCTGCAGCCTGCCCTGGTGGTCCCTCGGACACTGGGACCACCAGGGCAGGAGGCAGCCTGTATAATACACTTTGTAAACATTACAAAGTGTATTATACACTTTGTATGCGGCGATCCGGGTGCTAGTAACCCGTCGGCGCTTCTGAACGGCCAGCGGGTTACAGCGCAAGGGTGGGCGGAGCTGGCGACCGATCGCGTCACGAATGATGCGATCGTGCCGCCCATGCCCCTACAAGGACCGCCGCCTTTGGGCATGAGCTGGTCCTTGCGGGGTCCACTTTCCGGCCGCCTCTGTGCGTTAGGCGGTCGGGAAGTGGTTAAATCAGATATAATGGCTTCTGAAGCTAATTCTCAGCAAAAACAAAAAGGCAACCAACAGGCTAACAAGAAAGCCAACAAGGAAAAGGGAAGCCAAACTATGAGCAATCCTACATCACCCTCAATTTCACAAGCAACACGTGAAGAGGAACTCTTTAATAAAATACAGCAAATCTTTAGAGCTGAATTAGCTAGGGCAGTAGCTGATTTCACAAGCCAAATGAGTGACATAGGTAAAAGAGTCAATGGCCTTGAAACTCACACAGATCACTTATCTGATACTGTGGACAATGATAAAATCATTATAGATGATCATTCTTCTAAACTAGAGTTCTTATGCTGGGAATGCACGTTTCGTTTTTGCCTTCGTTTTAGCCTTCGTTTCGATTGTGCCTTTTGTCCTTTTCGTTCCCGAAATAATCGAACGTACAGTTAATATCACCACCCACGGTTTCGGGTTTTTTTTCGATTCTGATGGTTTCGTTTTTCCAATGATCGAAGGCTGCAAAGAAACGAAACGAAAATCCCTTTTTACAGGGACGGACTAACATAAACGAACATATAATCGATCTGACCAGCCATCAAGCCTACCAATGGCTCGATTAGATGGATAAAGAGAGATAATATCAAACATGTTCGATCACTAGTCGTTCGTTTTTGGGGTCTATTAATCGAAACTATAATGAGATTATGACTATTTTCACATACGTTTTCAACACTCGATTCATTTACTGAACGAATCGAAGGCTAAAACGAAGGCAAAAACGAAACGTGTATTCCCAGCATTAGACTTAAGACTGGAAGACCTGGAAAACAGATCTCGCAGAGCTAACCTGAGAATTAAAGGCCTTCCAGAAACAGTCATAGATCTTAAAGAGACAGCAATCAATATCTTTACAGCTCTACTTCCACAGGTTGAGGAATCTCAATTCAGAATTGTCAGAATACACCGTGCTTTAGCTAAACAAAGAAATCCAGAACTGCCTAAAGATGTTGTGTTATGCCTATTCCACCCTAAAATGAGAGATGCAATTCTACAGGCCTCAAGAGGACTTTCATCTCTTCCTGGAGTCCCTGCTTCAGTGCAACTGTATGCTGACATATCACCCTTAACATTAGCAAGGAGAAGAGTGATGAAACGAATCACACAGGCCTTAATTAACAACAGCATTAGATATAGATGGAACTTTCCATTTGCTCTTAGCTTCCAATACAATGGCTTATATTGCACTGCTAAATCTCTGAACGAAGGAAAAAGAATCCTAGAATCCTTGCAGATGTCTGTGGAACTAAACACCCTCACTCCACTCTTGCCCCCACGTCCACAAAGATCATGGAGAACCAGGAACACCCCTAGAAGAATTACCAATACAGCAACTTTTTTTACAACACCATTACAGGCTATACAAAACCCTACCTATCCCTCCCATGCCACCAACCGTCCTGAAACCCCACTACCTGCTATCCAGAATTCACCATCAACATCCCAAAGATCTCAAGATTGAAGATCATTACTGAAATATGTGATCTCTGGATATAATCCTGCCTAACATGATGTTTCTGGTAACTATTTCATCATCATACCCACTTGAAGTGGTTACCCCACCCATGAAGATCACTTTTCTCACTACAAATATGGCACCTATAAACTGGTTCTATAACTAATAAGGTTACACTGACACCTTTTCATTGAGTTCAGATACATTTTGCTATATCTTTACAAGTTCTGGTTTGTCTTCTGTAACACCTTTTCACAGAACAAATGTGTCCTAAAAATGTCTATGCTGTGTCCTGAAATGTCTATGCTGTGCTATTACTGTTTCCTGAACTCGCTACCTCACATTAGCAAGACTCAAGAAACAGTTCTTGAATTTTATATATATATTTGTTTAAGTGTTGTAACGATCTGCCTTATCTGTTTTTTTAGGTAATTCTATTAATCTAAATGATGGTTCTTTAGTAATAATAAAAGTATCCATGTTTTTTTTAATGGATGACACCATAGATTTCTCATGAAACAACCTCTTTATTATATTCGGAGAATATTTGGTGTGCTAGTGGGCAACTATAGACCCGTCTTCCTATTATAGCTTAAGTTAAGATGTTTGTTCTTTGATTATAGGATAAGTAAGTCAGTGTTTCCTGTAAAATTTGGGGGCCAAAATATACTAAGTGATCTATAATATGGGAGGGTACCCTAAGGGTACTAAGAACTGGAAATTATCGATTTCCTATATAGACCAAACATTTTCGCTCAGATATATAGAACTTTATACATCAAATTGATGCATATTAGTTATAATAGCTGCTGGTCTACATGTGCACCAACAGGGATATACTTGTGGTCATCTACATATCCTGATCACAACTATTCCACTTTAGGGACCTTGTCCCATTGCAGTGACTATCTGTCATGATTTTTTGTTATATTTTTCTGTTATTTGTTTTAATTGACGCTCTTATCATAAGGAAAAATTCCCCTACATCCTGGAAAATATCACAACTAAGCAAATGATTAATATCCAAGAATGACTAATCTATTATTACATAATACCAGGGGCTTTAATTCCCCCCATAAAAGATCTAAAGTGTTCATAGATTATTTAAGATTTGACCCTGACATAATTCCCCTTCAAGAGACTCATTTTACTGACAAATCTCACCCCAAGTTTTTCAATAAACGATATAACAGATTTTTCTCATCTTGTGCAAAGAAAAAGCACAGAGGGGTAACTTTATTATTTAAAAATAGTGTATCAATCTCAGATATTCAGGAATTTAACCTCCTTGGCGGTCTGATTCTTTCCAGATTTTAGGGTCTAAAAGCAGTGCAATTTTTTTTCACTCTTTCAGACCCTAAAACCTGAAAAAAATCATTCTGGCAGGGAGATCTGCAGCAAAATAAAAAAAAAATTACCTTCCTGGGCTCCTGGGCTGCAGTTTTCTCTTTGCCCACAAGATGGCGCTAATATACATATAAACGAACTTCTCTATATTTCTCTGATATAGAGAAGTTCGTTTTCAATGTTAGCCCCGCCCCTGATGACGTCACGCTGCCACCACCGCTCTGCTGCCACCACCACGGCTGCGCTGCTCCAACTGGCTGCCGGGTCCCAGGAAGAATAGCGGGGACATGAGGGATCCCGGCGGCCAGGGAAAGACCCCACACTGCCGGGGAGAGAGGCTGGAGTCCCGCTGCGCAGCGAGATCGCGCGCGGGACTCCACAACCACAAGTAAAGCTCTGCAATGCCTACCCCGACCTGAGCTCGGGATCACCGATAGCAGCTGCTTTTTTCTACCCTGAGCTCAGGTCGGGAAAACCGGCAAGGAGGTTAAAGATAATGAAGGATGCTTCAGTATACTTCTGGGCAAAATGGGAGGGAAGGATATATGTTTGGTGAACTCTTATTTACCTCCAGCAAAGTCATTTCAGACACTCAAAGCTATTATTGAGAAACTAGAAAAATTGCAGTATGACAGTCTGGTCTGGTGTGGAGACTTTAATTTCACGACTCCAAATTTAGATAAAACCTCCTTGGCTCCAGACAGACTTTCAAAAAAAAGAAGCTGGTTCAATAACTCTTTGAAAAAACTCCAGATATCTGAAGAGAATTTAACCCTTTAGCCAGAGCATATTCCTTCTACTCTCAAGCCCACGGGGTATACTCAAGAATAGATCTCACTTTAATAAGCAATAACCTCATATCTAACACTCTGCATTCTAGATATATACCCTCATCTTGGTCTGATCAAGACATGATGTACAATATCCTTGATCTCACACCAAAAGAAAGATCACAATACCCATGGAGACTAAATGAGTCCATTCTGTCTAATCCACATATTCTAAAAGAAACAGAGGAACAATTTAAATTTTATTTTGAAACAAATGATAACAACCAGATTTCTCCAGAGATTCTATGGCCAGCACACAAAACATATATCAGGGGCTTCTTTATTAAAAAAAAAGCTCAAAGCTTAAAAGAGAAAGATCCCTGGCACTATATAATCTCCAGAGAAAACTTGATAGACTATACCAGGCTAATAATGTAAGCCCATCCTTCTATTTCAAAAAGGCCATCAAAGATACCAAATTAGAGATCAACTCTTTCCTTGGAAACTATACGGAAAAACATTTAAGATGGGTGAAGGCCCAATACTATACCTCAGTAAATAAACCAGACGCAATGTTAGCTAATAAACTAAAGGGAGCCCAGTTCTTCAACCAAATCCATAAAATGATGACACCCTCTGGAGTACTATACTCTAACCCACAAAAAATTTACGACAGCTTCCATGAATTTTATAAAAAAATTATATTCAGCAAATGCTTCCCCTGAAAAGACCAAACTCAATTTATTTTTGAAAAATGCCAATCGTCCCCAAATTGATGAAAATCACAATAATAATTTAAACAAACCTCTCACAGAAGATGAGATCAAGCACACCATTCTAAATTTAAAACTTAAAAAAGCTCCAGGACCTGATGGGTTAATAGCCATATATTACAGAAAACTAATCAATATACTCACTCCATACTTAACTACCTTATATAACTAATACCTTACTTCAGGCAAACAGGCCCATTCAGAATTCACAGCAGCACAAATAACAGTCATTCCAAAAGGAGATAGTCCAATTTCACTCTTAAACTTAGATTTCAAAATTCTTACTGGCACCCTGGCTACTAGATTAAATAATATTCTCCCAAAAATCATTAACAGAGATCAAGTGGGTTTTGTGGCTGGCAGGCAAGCTGGAGACAATATTAGAAAAAATACAAAGATAATTGATTTTTCCAATAAAAATTAAATTCCCTTACAAATACTAAGCCTCAATATGGAAAAGGCTTTTAACTCCATACGTTGGGAATACCTTTTCAAAGCACCTCAAGCCTCAAAGGAAATTTTACTAAAGCTCTAAAATCAATTTACGCAACTTCTTCAGCTTCCCTGAAAACTGTCTAAATCATAATCTATCACTCCTATTTGCAAACAGAATTCACTGAAGGTGTAAATTGCATCCCAGAACATAGTTTAGGGGCTCTTACCTCTTTCAGCTATAGTCACTTTTCTTTCAATTGCAAAAGCAACCCGTTTTTCAATAGTGTATTGGTTTAACAAAGCAAAACCTACTGTTGGCTATACAGTGGCTTGCAAAAGTATTCGGCCCCCTTGAAGTTTTCCACATTTTGTCACATTACTGCCACAAACACTAATCAATTTTATTGGAATTCCACGTGAAGGACCAATACAAAGTGGTGTACACGTGAGAAGTGTAACGAAAATCATACATGATTCCAAACATTTTTACAAATAAATAACTGCAAAGTGGGGTGTGCGTAATTATTCAGCCCCCTAAATCAATACTTTGTAGAGCCACCTTTTGTTGCAATTACAGCTGCCAGTCTTTTAGGGTATGTCTCTACCAGCTTTGCACATCTAGAGACTGAAATCCTTGCCCATTCTTCTTTGCAAAACAGCTCCAGCTCAGTCCGATTAGATAGACAGCGTTTGTGAACAGTAGTTTTCAGATCTTGCCAAAGATTCTCGATTGGATTTAGATCTGGACTTTGACTGGGCCATTCTAACACATGGATATGTTTTGTTTTAAACCATTCCATTGTTGCCCTGGCTTTATGTTTAGGGTCGTTGTCCAGCTGGAAGGTGAACCTCATCCCCAGTCTCAAGTCTTTTGCAGACTGCAAGAGGTTTTCTTCAAAGATTGCCCTGTATTTGGCTCCATCCATCTTCCCATCAACTCTGACCAGCTTCCCTGTCCCTGCTGAAGAGAAGCACCCCCAGAGCATGATACTGCCACCACCATATTTGACAGTGGGGATGGTGTGTTCAGAGTGATGTGCAGTAATAGTTTTCCGCCACACATAGCGTTTTGCATTTTGGCCAAAAGTTCCATTTTGGTCTCATCTGACCAGAGCACCTTCTTCCACATGTTTGCTGTGTCCCCCACATGGCTTGTGGCAAACTGCAAACTGGAGTTCTTATGCTTTTCTGTTAACTATGGCTTTCTTCTTGACACTCTTCCATAAAGGCCAATTTTGTGCAGTGCACGACTAATAGTTTTCCTATGGACAGATTCCCACACCTGAGCTGTAGATCTCTGCAGTTCGTCCAGAATCACCATGGGACTCTTGACCGCATTTCTGATCAGCATTCTCCTTGGTCGGCCTGTGAGTTTAGGTGGACGGCCTTGTCTTGGTAGGTTTACAGTTGTGCCATACTGCTTCCATTTTCCAAATGATCGTTTGAACAGTGCTCTGTGGGATGTTCAAGGCTTTGGAAATCTTTTTGTAGCCAAAGCCTGCTTTAAATTTCTCAATAACTTTATCCCTGACCTGTCTGGTGTGTTCTTTGGACCTCATGGTGTTGTTGCTCCCAATATTCTCTTAGACAACTTTTGAGGTCGTTGCAGAGCAGCTGTATTTGTACTGACATTAGATTACACACAGGTGCACTCTATTTAGTCATTAGCACTCATCAGGCAATGTCTATGGGCAACTGACTGCACTCAGACCAAAGGGGGCTGAATAATTATGCACATCCCACTTTGCAGTTATTGATTTGTAAAACATGTTTAAATCATGTATGATTTGCGTTCCACTTCTCACGTGTACACCACTTTGTATTGGTCTTTCATGTGGAATTCCAATAAAATTGATTCAAGTTTGTGGCAGTAATGTGACAAAATGTGGAAAACTTCAAGGGGGCCGAATACCTTTGCAAGCCACTGTAAATCATAATCTATCACTCCTATTTGCAAACAGATTTCACTGAAGCTGTAAATTGCATCCCAGAACATAGTTTAGGGGCAATTACCTTTTCAACTATAGTCATTTTTCTTTCAATTGCAAACGCAACCCATTATACAATGGTGTATTGGTTTAACATAGCAAGAAGGGGGCGTTGCTTGCGCGCTGAAGCTGATGGCTGACTGACTCCACAGCTCCCTGTGCAGAACACCTCATAAAGCGTGATGCAGCAGCCTAAAAAGCCCGCTTTTGATACTAACTGGCAGGGGAAGGTCTGGAGATGGAGACTGAATGGAAAAAAAACACTCCCAGAGGGATACGCAGAGCCCCCACACCGCGCAGGCTTTCCAGCTTCTTTCATGAGGAGGCCCGAAATGGCCGCCAGTACCTCAGGCCTTATCCCAGTGATGGTGCAGCATCCAAAACTCCTTCACCGTTGCCACAGCGGAATCGCTACAGCATCCTGAGCACTTCATACAGCAGGGGAGAGGCGGCAGACATGTTTGAGGTGAATACAGAAGAAGAGGACGGATGCGGACGAATTTCTGCGTACGGAGGAAATTCCGCAAAAGAATACGGAAATCCGCATAATGATGCAGAAATCCGTGATCGTAGCCCTCTGAAGGCTTTGAAGGCCCAGAAAGCAAGCCCAAATAACACCAAAACAAGGTAAAATCACAGCAGATGTGGCAGAACAGACTCATTTAACCTCTCCAAAGGCTCACTCCTTGTCTTACTTGTCCAGCCTTTCATCCTTCTCTGATAACATCCCAGATCCTCTGGCATCCTTTCCTGTATCTGATGAACCTATGATGCAGAGTTTTTTTAAGGACTTCATGGTCTCCTTCAGTAACATCATGAAGAACAGTTTTTTTGAAATTAGAAATGACATGCAATCCTTGATTGGAAATGTTGCAGAATTTGCAGAAAACAGAGTGCAGGAGATGTCTGATGCATACAATGTGTTAGTAGATTCACATAAGGAGCTAATGGCTGAAAATAAATGGCTGAAAGAAAAAATTGCGGATGGAGAGGATAGGAACAGACGAAATAACGTCAAGATACGTGGGGTCCCTGAGTCTGTCCCTACTGATCAACTTAAAGTCTATGTGATGAATATTCTGCGTACCACAATTCCTACTCTAACTGACACCGAACTAACTGTAGACAGAGCCCACAGATTGCCCAAGCCGAGTCATATTGCAAAGCATCTTCCCCGTGATGTGATTACAAGGATCCATTACTTTCATGTGAAGGAAATGTTACTTGCTGCTACCTGTGAAGGCAAAAAACTTCCAGGTGAATTCAAGGATTTAATGCTATTTCAGAATCTATCTCAAGCCACACTGAGAGCCAGACGTGAATTTTCAGAGATTACAACTACTCTTCGTCGCAAGAAGATTCAATACAACTGGGGATTTCCTCCTAAATTGATCATCACAGACAATGGTGTTTCATATGTTGCAAAAGATTCAAAAGAAGCCTATAATTTACTTGCCAAATGTGAGATCCCTATTTTTGCTCCCAGAGATTCCAAAAAAGATAAACCATCCCGTCTACCATTGCTAACTAAACCTCCAACACCAGCCAAATCTTCTCCTATGGACACTTCCCAGCCGCCATCTGACAAAGACAAATCTGCTGAGGTGTGTTTCTTAATGCGAGGTTGTTCTTCCACAGAACTTTCTCCCATTTTTGCCCTTTCTTCTTGGGATTTTTACTTTGTTTCCTCTAGGAGAAAGGTCTAACTGAAATTCCAATTTATGGATTTGACCTATAGGTCTATATTTCGTAGGTTGAACTTTTTATTCTGTGTTCTTTCTTTCTTTTTTGTATTATCTCTGCTGATAGTGTTTTTGTGGGGTAGAACTGGATGCCCCCTTCTACACTGATTTCTATACTGATTTTTTATTGGTATATTAGTTGTTATGTAATGTTTCTCAAATTTTTGTCCCAATTAACAATCTTTCATATATTCAGAATTAAGGTATATTTATACAAGAGTGAAATTCCAGGTCTGGCTGATCTAGGGCCGACACAATGGTATATTATACATATTGCAGCTCTATATATTTACTATGGCTCAAGAATGTAAAGTAATATCTATTAATGTGAAAGGCCTAAATTCTTACAGAAAAAGATTTCTCCTTAATAAGTTAATTAAAGAACATAAGGCTGATATTGTTTGTGTGCAGGAATCACACCTTAAGAAAGGGGCAGCAGAGAAGCTCAAAATTGCTCAATTTTCTAAGATCTATCATTCTGCTCTAAAAAGTGACAAGAAAAAAGCAGTATTTATAGCAGTGAAGGATTCGCTAGGTCTGATAGTAAGAGATATATATGCTAGCAAGGATGGATGTTAGATTATGATTAAAGGTTCCATAAACTCTCAAGATTATACCACTGTGAATGTATATACCCCAAACATGTACTAAATGAAATTCAATAACAAACAATTTAAGAAAATATCTAATTTCACTAATGGTTACTTATTTATTAATGGAGACTTGAACTCAATAGTAGATCGTCAAATGGATTGTTCTTCAAAAATTTGAAAAACACACTCAATACTACAACCGGCACTGATGCAATTTGAACTATATGTGTGGAGGTGTATGCATCCAAAGGAGAAATATTTTTCTTTTTACTCAACAATTCATAAATCTTTTACTCGTATAGTCTTTTGCCTTACAGATAAACATTCTCTTCAGTTAGTATCAGCCATAGAAATTGGACCGAGGATCTGGTCAGATCATTCCCCAGTTATAATCAAATTTCTTTTAAAAAACTCAGACTCTCAACAATATATGTGGAGACTAAATAAATATATCTTGAATTCGGAACATACTTGTAATGATCGCTGCTGCAGCAGCTATTGCTGGAAGTAGTGCTGCAGCTCAGGCAGTTCTGATCTATTTCCATGCAAGCTGTATAGCTTTGTCTGTTTTTCCCTGCTGTCAGCTTGTGACTGATTATCATTCACCTGTGTGGGAATCTGCATGTCTGCTCCCATTGGATGACCTCAGTATAAAGATCTGCTTCCTGCAGGGTTTCCTTGGGTTTTCATAGCTTCAGCTTAAGCCTGTCTTGCTGTCGCTTTAGCCCCCGATCGTGTTTCTTGTTAAAGATACTTTGCTGGTCTTTGCATCATATATTGGTTCATTGCCAATATATATGCATACCAGCACGTTTATTATTTTCCTTGTATTTGTGTTACGTTAATATATCAGTGTTGCTGATATATACGTACACGAACTGTTTATTTCCTGTGTTCAGTTAGTCAGTTTTCCAGCACGTTTTGGTAGTTTGCGCGTACCGTGAACACCCGTGCTGAGCTAGTTATCCTGTTCCTGGTCCTGTTTGTGGATTGCGTTCATCTCTGCGAAGAGATAACGAATCCTTCTGAATCCTGTTCTGTTACTGTTTGTGGATTGCGTTCATCTCTGCGAAGAGATAACGAATCCTTCTGAATCCTGTTCTGTTACCGTTTGTGGATTCTGTCTACCTGTCCTGATCTCCTCAGTTCTGGTTTGTGCGCTCAGCGCTACTGTGCGCTGAGACGTTATTACGAAAGCATTGTTTGTGGCTGTCAGATCTGCACCGGCTCTGTGCGCCACAATCTCCTATTGGAGTCAGTCCTCCCCTCCACTATACTAGGGATAGCCTGTTTCCTGGTGCTAGTGTGTGTACCTCCTCCACGCCAGCTCATGCGTTGCATGCTGACTGTGGAGAATACACCACCAAGCCTTACATTATGAAAACCCCATTACCAATCCCCATTGTGGGGGGGATTCCCAGAAAGTATGACACTGTTAATTATGGTTCCTGTTCCTTTAAGAAATTTGAAGAACTTAGCTCTGAAACAGAAAATGAGTTTTTCTCTGAATGTGCCAGGTTCCTGACCAATCCTGATCTCCAAGCGACTCCTGTTTCAACCTGGGCACTCCAACTAAGTTATATTTTGTTTAAAGGGGAATTATTCCAGTGGGCATTTGATGTTCTCAATCATTCCGATTTGAAAGATAGACCGCTGGAATTTCTAGCGTTTGTGATCCATAACTGGTTGCGCATAGATCCATTGCCTTTTCCTCTTAATGAACTCCTGGCAGCAGGCCAATCAGCTGCTCCTTCAATTGCTTGCAAGAATGAGCAGCAAGCAGAAAGTGTTACTGATAATTTTCCTGCAGCTTTGAATAAATCACCAAAAACCGCAAGGTCAAAGGCAAAACGCAAACGTTCTAAGAAACGTGTCCAATCTGCAGAATCGTTATCCTTAGCGACTGAGACCTATAATGAGATTCTGCCATTAACAGATAATGAAATGCAATTGTCTTTCAGGGGAGTTAAATGGACTTATGAAACTACTAATGAACTTTCCTCCCTGGCTAGGGAAAATAAAGATTTTTGTTTCAAAGAATTATCTGAGTATGATTATGATGAGATATTACAGAGTATTGAACAAATCAACTTATTTGTGAACCAAGGGAAGTTTGCATACACTACAGTTCAACACTTGCTACAGGTATTGGAAATTCTTAAGAATAAGGAATCTGCCAATCACCTGCTAATTAACCCTATACATGTGCCTGCCACAATCATATCTGCAGACTGTGATCAGCCTAAATGTTTCGCTGTTAAGTATGCATGGGATCCTCCATTTAGAGGGGAGAGATGGAAGCCCTGGTCTGTGAATGGAAGAATGATTCAAGTTCATTTTGTCAATTTTACAGTGCAAAAAGTGAAATGGTATTGAACGCATGCATTAAGTCAGTCTATAACCTAATAGAGGCTGGTGTGTGTGAGTATGACTTTGTGGCTCCATTGATTGATGTGTGGGAACTGATTTTGGATGATTTTTTTGTGACTCCGAATTCGCAAATTTGGCGTTCTGACCCGCCTGCTTCAGCACCTTTGGCTGATTCAGCAGGTGATTCGGAGCTCTTTTTGTGTGATGTTGAAGTTCCTGCAATTCCACCCTGTACCATGGATAACTCAGTGTTACTTCCCAGTAAAACAGAAGCCACTGATACTTTCTTAACTTTGCCCTGCACAAATTTCTCAGCAGAGAATCCAGAGGTCCTGCTGACTTCCGAGTCCAGCCTAGCCAGTACTCATGACTCTTTGTTCAGTGAAACAGACACCAGAAAAATCTTGCCTGTCTCTGCAAACACTTCTGCAGAAATTACCTGTGTTAATAAAGTTCAACTCCTGTCTGATCCAGCAGATGCCAATAGATGCACTACATCAGTTTCCGAGTCCCAGCAATCCTGTCTAGAATCCTCAGAACCCCAGCATCTGAATTTTCCAATTTTACAAATGAATGGTGATTCAGATGCGCAAACATTGTGTCTTGATCTTCCTGTTTCTACACCTCGCTCTACTTTCGTGAATAGCTCAGAGCATCTGCTATGTGAACCTGAAATCGCAGAATTATTACCTTGTTCAGAAAATTTTCCAATAAATTTGCCCTGTACCATGAATTGTGCAGTAGATCTCTCCAATGAAACTCAGGTCACAGAATCATTATGCTGTCCAGCAGGTGCTTCCATGGTTTTGCCCTGCAATATGGACTGTTCAGTGATCCTGTCCAGTGAAGCTGTGGTCGCAGAGTCTTATGCTTCACCCAGTACTTTGGATACTTTAAACCCTCTAGCAGAGGAGGCTGAAGCACTGCTTACCTCAGTTGGTGTTGCAGTAATATTCACTTGTCTAGCAGCTGTTTTGGAATTACAGTCTGCTCTAATAAAACTTGATGAATTTCTGCCCAGCAAAGCAGAAGCCATTGAAATATTGTCCTCGTCAGCAAGTGTGTCAGATACCTTGCCCTGTACACAGTCTGATTTAACCAATGTTGAGTCCCTCTCCAGTGTTGTAACAGCCGAGGAACTCCAGCCCTGTCCTCTGAATGTTTCAGAAGTCTTGCCCTGTAACATGGATAATTCTGATTCTCTGGTCAAAATAATAGAAATCTCAGAATTTCAGTCCGGTCTGATGAGTGTTCCTGAAACCCAGCCCTGTATCCTGAAAGATTCTGGTTCTCTGGCCGCTGTGGCAGAGGTTCCAGAGTTCCCTTCCTGTCCAGGGAATTCCTCAGTTTTGCCTAGTCCAGTGGGGGCTGCTGCAATACTGACTTGTTCTGCAGCGCCTCATGAGCTCCAATCCAGTGTATTAAATGAGTCTCTGTCCAGTCCAGAGGTAGTTGTGGAGTCCCTGTCTGGTTCAGTGCATACATCAGAAGATTTGTCCTGTCTTGTTAGTGCCCCTGAATCTGATTTGTTACTGACTTTGCTGGAATCAGCGACATCTAAGTCTGATCCAGCATTCTCGTGTAAAAGTCCAGTAGTTGCGAAGTTTAGTCATGATGATTTTTTTTTGGCCAGTCCTGGTTTTGGTCCTGTCTTGGCTGACCCTGAGGCTCACAGTTCCTTGACATGCCCAGAGGTTTCTCTTGTGCCGGTGTGCCCAGATGTTCTTTGTGTGCCAGAATGCCCAAGTGTGTCTAAGGTGTTAGCGTGCTCTGATGCTTCCTTAGTGGGAACACGTTCTGATATTGCCAGTCTGCCTGCATGCCCAGAGATGGTTCTGGTCCCTGAAAGCCCTGATATTGATGTTTGTCCTTGTGGCCCTGACTCGGGAATTGCCCTAGGTTCCATAGGGGTTCTTGATAGTTCTCCATGTGAGCCTAAGGGGCATTCTGACCTATGGGGATCTCTTTGGAGCTTCAAGGTGTTCTGGGAGGTCTCTGAGAAAACTTGTCCTGGTGCCTTGGACTGGTTCAACAGTGGGTTTTGTGTTGGTAAAGACAGTACCGGTGGGCATTGCAAAGGCTTTGGCGTTTCTGAACTGTTCCTGGAAGGCGGTGGGTATCGCTCAGGGAGTTTCGGAGGGCTTTCTTCTGGAAATCATGGTTCTGATGGGTGTCACACTGGGGCTTGTAGTACTGATGGGCATGGTTCTGTAGGTTCTGGTTCTGATGGGTCCAGTCTTGTGGGGACTGATTCTGGAATTCGGTCTTGCCGGGCTGTCCCGGTCATCATGAATTATCAGTCAGACTGTTTTGTTGGAAATTTCAGTTTTGAAAAGCGTCTGGAATCCACTTTTAAAGGCGGGGGTACTGTAATGATCGCTGCTGCAGCAGCTATTGCTGGAAGTAGTGCTGCAGCTCAGGCAGTTCTGATCTATTTCCATGCAAGCTGTATAGCTTTGTCTGTTTTTCCCTGCTGTCAGCTTGTGACTGATTATCATTCACCTGTGTGGGAATCTGCATGTCTGCTCCCATTGGATGACCTCAGTATAAAGATCTGCTTCCTGCAGGGTTTCCTTGGGTTTTCATAGCTTCAGCTTAAGCCTGTCTTGCTGTCGCTTTAGCCCCCGATCGTGTTTCTTGTTAAAGATACTTTGCTGGTCTTTGCATCATATATTGGTTCATTGCCAATATATATGCATACCAGCACGTTTATTATTTTCCTTGTATTTGTGTTACGTTAATATATCAGTGTTGCTGATATATACGTACACGAACTGTTTATTTCCTGTGTTCAGTTAGTCAGTTTTCCAGCACGTTTTGGTAGTTTGCGCGTACCGTGAACACCCGTGCTGAGCTAGTTATCCTGTTCCTGGTCCTGTTTGTGGATTGCGTTCATCTCTGCGAAGAGATAACGAATCCTTCTGAATCCTGTTCTGTTACTGTTTGTGGATTGCGTTCATCTCTGCGAAGAGATAACGAATCCTTCTGAATCCTGTTCTGTTACCGTTTGTGGATTGCGTTCATCTCTGCGAAGAGATAGCGAATCCTTCTGAGTCCTGTTCCCTGCGTTACTCCATTCCTAGTCAGCGTTCCTGCTTATGTCATATATCGGTTCATTGCCGATATATACATATGTTAGTCAGACCTTACAAATAGTTTCATTGATAGCTGTAATTGTAATACGCTAGGAAAACATACTTATTGTATATTTATCTGTGTTACGTTTATCTATCTTAATCCTGCTATTTTCTGACTGTCCTGTCCTGTCTTTGTGAGGCACACCATCGCCGCAGCGCATTGGCTGCCTCATTCCAGTCTGTCTGGTTTTGGACGCTTGCTGTCGCTAAGTAGCCGCTGGCTAGCAAGCGTTCATTCTGTCTACCTGTCCTGATCTCCTCAGTTCTGGTTTGTGCGCTCAGCGCTACTTTGCGCTGAGACGTTATTACGAAAGCATTGTTTGTGGCTGTCAGATCTGCACCGGCTCTGTGCGCCACAATCTCCTATTGGAGTCAGTCCTCCCCTCCACTATACTAGGGATAGCCTGTTTCCTGGTGCTAGTGTGTGTACCTCCTCCACGCCAGCTCATGCGTTGCATGCTGACTGTGGAGAATACACCACCAAGCCTTACAATACTTCTCCCATTATAAAGAAGGAATTAACGGAATACTTTGAATTGAATGATACTACTGATGTGTCTAAGATGACATTGAGGAACGCTCACAAGGCAGTTATCAGAGGAGTTTTCATAAAACAGGGTGCCATTCGCAAAAAGAAAAATAGTGAAAACAACAATTTCCTTCTGGCCAAAATTGAAAAATTAGAAAAAGAAATATTTACGAACAACAAATCTGATCTTATCGTTAAATTGGAAGAAGCTAGACAAGAATTAGCGGACATTATGTACTCCCAATATGATAAATGGCAATCAATTTTAAGAGAAAACTGGTATTATGATAATAAGCAGAGCAGGGAAAGTAATGGCTTGGAATAAGCCCCAGAGCAGGGAAAGTAATGGCTCGAAAGATAAAAGGCAAAAAGATCTTCCAAAGAATTCTAAAAATTAAACATCACAAAACTAAAATAGAATATCACCATCCTAAAGATATAGTAAATACTTTAGCTGATTACTATGAGGATTTGTACAATTTAGAGAAGGATCCAGATACTCTTATTCCCAATATTACAGAAATAGACACCTATTTAGCTAATATTAAACTTCCATCACTCTCTGATTTTGAGCAAAAATATTTTTCTGTGCCCTTCACTCAGCAAGAGACTGAGTCTGCCATAAATACCCTTAAAAAAAATAAAGCACCCGGCCCTGATGGGTTTATTAATGACTACTTTAAAAAATGTATAAGTATATTATTCAAACCTCTCACAAATATGTTCAACAAAATTGTCACTGTAGGTAGATTTCCCCAAGAATCTCTAGAAGCTTTGATCACTACCATCCCTAAAGAAGATAAGGATCCAACAGATCCTAGCAGTTATCGTTCCATTTCCTTACTCAATACAGACCTTAAAATCTATGCCCGTGTGATAGAAAACAGATTGTCTTCTTTAATGCCCCAACTTATACATCAGGATCAAGTCGGTTTCACGAAAGGGAGATCTACATGTGATGGCACCCGTAAGATAATTGCCTTGTTGAACAGGGTTGGGCTCTGTCGAACGCCTTCTCTATTTGTCTCTTTGGATGCGGAGAAGGCGTTCGACAGAGTCAATTGTTTGTATCTGTCTCGAGTTCTTACCAAATTCGGATTTCCCACTTTTCTTCATAGAGTCATTTTGGCCCTATACACTCAACCCTCCACAAAAGTTCTTTCATCTGGATCATTATCTCTTCCTTTTAACATTAAAAATGGTACCTGCCAGGGCTGCCCCCTCTCTCCATTAATTTTTAATCTGACTCTAGAACCGTTAGCACAAATAATTAGAGATCATCCCCAAATCTATGGCATTAAATCCGGAACCTCCAATATTAAAATATGACTTTATGCAGATGATATTATCTTATGTTTACAAAATCCTTTAATATCACTGCCAAATGCTCTTTCAGAAATAGAAAAGTTCTCCCACATTTCCTTTTATAAATTGAACCAAAAGAAATCAGTTATCCTTCCATGCTTTGTTCCTCAGAAAATTAAGGATCAGCTTAAAATGTATTGTAGTCTCTCTTGGAGTGATAAATCGGTGACGTATCTAGGCAATCAACTGACTCCCGCACTGTCCCAATTATATAAAGAAAATTTTAGCCCCTGGCTGATTAAATTTAAACAAAAACTAGATACACTTGCTAAGGTGGAATACTCCTGGATGAATAGAACGGCATCGTTTAAGATGATGGTGTTACCTCAATTGTTGTATTTATTTCGAAACTTACCTATTAAAGTTCCTCAATCTTTTTTTAATACTTTATAAAAACATCTCAATAAAT
Organism: Hyperolius riggenbachi; assembly: GCF_040937935.1. Taxonomy (NCBI): domain Eukaryota; kingdom Metazoa; phylum Chordata; class Amphibia; order Anura; family Hyperoliidae; genus Hyperolius; species Hyperolius riggenbachi. The sequence goes on along the minus strand of NC_090646.1, from coordinate 311,862,541 downwards.
GTATTCTTTTAAATAAAAAGTCTAGGTTTTCCAACAAGATTCTTACCTCACATGTAACTAACATGGGTATAGGGGTGCCTAATCTTGAGTTATATTATAAGGCCTCCATATTAGATCAATCCAGAGCAGTTTGGACAGATGATCGTTCTAATCAATGGGTTACATTAGAAGAAGACCAACTCCCATATAAATCTTACAAATTATGCATGACATCCAAACTGCTTTGGACAGTAAGACAAAGTATTCCAAATCCTATTTCTGCAAACATGTTCAAAATTTGGAAGGAATTAATAAGTTTATATAAACAAGACATTTTATCGCTCCCCATTGATGCACCCTTAGAGGTATTTCATACTGTAATCAGAAATATAGATCTGAATAGTTGGATTACACATGGTATTTCATCGGTTGAAGACTTATTCGATGACTCTGGGGTTAGCCTTTGGCCCTCAGTATACCCTAAGTCTAACATTTTGGAGATTTAGTTTATTTCACCTTAAGTTCTCTCACAGTATAGGAAATACTGAGTGTGGGGCCCTGATTGGTCAGATGCTGGACTCACTCACAGGGCCGGCCCTAGACTTTTTGCCGCCTGAGGCAAATTTTAAAAAAATTGCCACCGCCGCCCCTCCCCCCCCCCCTCGGGGGGGCGCGCTCTGGGGGGCCGCCGAGCTGGAGGGGTAGCTGGCAGGACGGGGTATTGGGCCAGCGGCGGGGAGGGGGGTCGGACCCCCCCCCTCCCTCGCCTGGGTCCCCCGTCCTCCGCTCCCCTCCAGCCTAAATAAATAGAAGCAGCCGCTATGTGTAAGAGGAACGGGAGGGGAGGACACTCACCTCTTCCCAGCATGTGCTCCACTGACATCACTTCCTGCAGCGTTGCAGGAAGTGATGTCAGTGGAGCGCACGCTGGATCGAGGAAGAGGTGAGTCCTCCCCGCCCGTGCCTCTTACACATACGGCTGCGTCTATTTAGGCTGGATGGGAGCGGAGGACGGGGGACCCAGGCAAGGGAGGGGGGGGTCCGACCCCCCTCCCCGCCGCTGGCCCAATACCCCCGTCCTGCCAGCTACCCCTCCAGCTCGGCGGGCCGGCTCCCCGCACCCACGGACGGGCGGGTGCCGCCCCTGGAAATTTGCCGCCTGAGGCAAAAGTTTCACCCCGCCTCATGAGCGGGCCGGCCCTGCTCACTCAATTTTGGTAACAACTGATACCTTATTATGGAAGATATACTGGGACATTACAATTTGTTAGAATAGAATAGATAAGTTTAGTTTTTTTTGTTGTATTTAGTTTAACTAAAACTAACCTTCAGAATCATTTTTATACTTGACATTGGAGTTCAAGACTTATAGACCTGTAAGCTTAACATCAGTTGTATGCAAACTATTTGAGGGGTTAAGAGATACTATACATGGCTTCATAGTAGAAAATAATCTTATTTCTCAGCATCAACATGGGTTTACTAAAGACAGGTCCTGTTTGACTAACATGCTCAGCTTTTATGAGGTAGTGAATGCTAATATGGATATTGGGAATGCTGTAGATGTGATATGCTTGGACTTTGCAAAGGCCTTCGACACTGTTCCCCACAAAAGTCTGGTGCAAAAGTTGAGGATGCAAGGACTGGGGAAGAGTCTGTGTGCATGGATAGGGAACTGGCTAATGGACAGAAAACAAAGAGTTGTGGTCAATGGATCGTACTCAAAATGGGAGACTGTTAGCAGTGGGGTCCCACAGGGGTCTGTACTGGGTCCAGTGCTCTTCAATTTATTTATTAATGACCTAGTAGATGCAGTAGTGAGCAATGTTGCTATTTTTGCAGATGATACAAAATTGTGCAGAATCATCAACTCTCAGGAAGATAGTGTCATATTGCAACAGGATCTGGATAGGCATTCTCAAAGGACTAGAGGACATGATCTGCGCATGGAGGAAAACGTTTTAGCCATTTATTTAGGAAAGGGTTCTTTACAGTAAGAGTGATTAAGATGTGGAATGCATTGCCACAGGAAGTCGTTATGGCAAACTCTATACCTGCATTTAAAGGGGGCTTAGATGCTTTCCTTGCATTGAAAGACATCCATGGCTACAATTACTAGGTAATGCCTAATGATGTTGATCCAGGGATTTTATCTGATTGCCATCTGGAGTCGGGAAGGAATTTTTCCCTTTTGGGGCTAATTGGACCATGCCTTGTAAGGTTTTTTTTGCCTTCCTCTGGATCAACAGGGATATGTGAGGGAGCAGGCTGGAGTTGTACTTTGTACTGGTTGAACTCGATGGACGTATGTCTTTTTTCAACCAAAATAACTATGTAACTATGTAAGACTAATGATAACTGAAGCATTGTGGCACCATTATAGTTCACGCATTATTCTTAGCATATATCAATAGTACTCACTAGTTCTCATTGATTAACAAGCTTATTTATGATATTTTAGTATATAGTGGTTTAATATATAATTTGAGATCCGCTCCCTGGGATCTCAGCAGGGGGTTGGAGTGGTTCTCTAATAACTGCTCAACTCCTATCTGCACAATACTAAGATATCTTTATAATTTTAATATCTGATAGAATATAGTTCAACTCTTACTTCAACAATTTTTTTTTTCAAACAAATTTTTTATTGAATTTAACATATTAACACCCCAAATTCACAAAGTAAATGAATGACATTTTGTGGTACATGAACAGTTAGAATGGTACAATGCAATCATAATACTCAAACTGTACAGAATTACTTCTGGATGATTACTCTTTTCTTTGTGACCCACCCTCTTTTCCCTCCCTCCTCCCCTTGTCATTTCCGACCATTTTCTTTTTACTGTCTTTCTGTTATATCTAGTTTTCCTAGGGTACCCAAGAGATGTTCGGTGAGGTACCACTTTGTGTATTTGAAATGCTCCATCAGATCTTTAATTTCCTGCCGTGTATCTGTCATCAAAATAAAGAGCTTCCATTTTTTTGAAAAAGGACTTTGATTTTGTTTTTTTTGTCTTTATGAATAATCGCGTCTAATTTGTCCAACTGAAATAAATGCATAAGTTCCTCCTTCACATCCCAGGTTGTTGGTGGACTCTGATAGATCCATTTATTAAAGATTGCTTTCCGGGACGCTATCAGTACTAGATGAGCTAGATTATTTATGCCTTTTGCTGCTGGTTGAGATTCTCCCCCTGCCTCCGGTTTAGGTTCTTCATAGTTGAATAATAATAGCAAGGGAAGCATATCTAATTGAGTTTTACACATTTGTTTAATATAGAGTAGTATTCTTTTCCAAAAATCAATTATTACTGGGCAGGTCCAAATACAATGAAATAAATCCGCATTGGGGTAGGAACATTTGGGACATTTTGGCGTGTACTACACCGGAGGAGTCTTATATTTAATGTTAAAAGTGTATTTTGCTTTTTGTATTAATTTAAGATGAGATTCTCGCCAATTTTCCCCAATTACCAAATTTTGAAATTTCTTATAGCATTCTAGGATCTTATTGGGGAGATCTACCCCTGGTATATGTTTAGACCAGTTCGATAGATAAATAGATGCTTTTCTAGGGGCCGACAATTTTTGAAGGTCTGTTTAGATGATTGACAAAGATATTTTAGGGACATGTGGTGCTAGAAACTCATCCCAGTTGTTCAAGAAGGCTATCTTCTTAAATTGCTCACTCTTGCTTTTTACAAAGGACCTCAGTTGGCCATAATACAGGAAATGCTGTTGCGGAATACGAAACCTACTTCTCATTTCCAAGAAGGTTAGTAATTTGCCCTTGTTTAAATCTATCAATTGTCCCAGACATCTGATCCCCTTTTCACGCCATTAAAAAAAAACCCCATGGGCCAAGCTTGCTGGGAATTCAGGCAGCCCGCATAGAGGCATGTATTTGGAAACCGTATAAGGCATATTAAAGGTTTTACATAGCTCCCACTAGGTCATTAATTATTTTGCTGCATCTGACCTTGGGAGGGAGGTGCTTATGGGATGTATGTAACAGGCCAGATACTGCCCATGGTTCCGAGAACGAAGACTCAAGACCATAGTTTGAATATATATTTGATTGATTAATCCAGTCTCGTATGTGGCATGTAATGCAAGCTAAGTTGTATCTTCTTATATCAGGTAGAGCAAGGCCTCCCAGAATTTTGGGTAATTGTAACCTGGAGAGAGCTATGCTTGCTTTCCCTCCTTTCCAGAGAAATCGGGAAAATGCCTTGTAAAGATCTTTTACATCCAAGTGTTTCAAAAGCACCGGAATTGTCTGCAGAGGGTACAACAATCTACCAAAAGACACTGACTTTATTAGTGCTGCTCGCCCCACCAAATGTATAGGTAGCTTCTCCCAGTTAGCTAATTGGCGTTTAATGTCTGTTATCAGTGGGTAATAATTTTTTTAAGTACAAGAGAGCAGGATCTTTATGGACTTTTACTCCCAGGTAAGTTACCTGTGAACAGACTTTTACATGAAGATGAGTCAGATTTAGTGGAGGGGCCTGTGGGGATAGATACATCAGCTCACATTTTGAGACATTAATTTTAAATCCACTTAGGCTGCCAACTTCTTTAACTATTTTTAATACCTGTTCCAATTGGATCAATGGGTCCTTTAGAAATAATAAAATGTCGTCAGCAAACATGGCCTGGGAGACTCTGCTATCACCAACTTCCACGCCTTGTATATTTGCTTCCAGGTACCGAGTCATGGGTTCCAGGGCTAAATTAAACAACAGGGGAGACAACAGGGCACCGTTGTCTCGTTCCCATTTCTAACGTAAAGGGATCTGATAGGAAGCCTGGAGTGTATATACGGGCCCACGGATCAGTATGCATAGCGCTAATTAAGTTCCTTAAGGCACCTGTAATGTTCATTTTGTCCAGTACCCCGTCAAGCCACTCCCAAGACACATTATCGAATGCTTTTTTAGCATCGATCATTAAAATTGCATAATTTTTACACGTCTTGGGATAGGCTTTTACATAATCTTGAACTAGAAGCAATTTACGAATGTTGGAAACCGCTGAGCGATTTCTTATAAACCCCACTTGATTGGGACTAACCAATTGAGGTAATAAATTAGCCAATCGGGGGTGTGGCTAGCGCGAGACGGAGATGGCCGCTTGAAGCACGAGCTCCGATAGAGACTCCTCTCCTGCTAAGGTGCGCACATTCCCTACGGCATGACGACTAAGGGAAACAAGACTGGACAGCTCCAGGGACCTCAGGGAGACTCGGGGTCTCAAGGGAACCGTAACATACCCTCCATGTTCAAGTCTCGGGCAGAAGATCACGGACGAGATTCTGCCAAGATAGCGCCGGCATCCTCCCATGCACAGGCCGCAGAGAGCAGTATGGTAGCTGCAGCTACACAAGAGTCCACGGTGAGTGTACAGGACATGTTCACATATATGAAGCAACTGCCTACAATGTCAGACATGACATCCTTGGCAACTGATATAAAGAATAGTATGTCCGGGGCATTACTTGATCTTAAAGAGGACCTGCAGGGATTAGTTTCCCGCATTGAAGAGGTTGAAAAAGCAGGAGACAATAGAGATGCAGCGATTGAGGAGCTGCAACAAGCCTCGGTGGCACATAATCTGCATCTGATAGAAACGAATAGGCATCTGGAAGACTTGGACAATAGGGATCCTTGAGTCTGTCCAACAAGACGATATCCCTTCTGCCTTGCTATCTATTTTTAACAGCTTACTGGAACGCCCCAAGAACTCTCCTATAGAATTAGATCAAGCTCACAGAGCATTAAAACCTCTTAGGTCCGATACAGACTCTCCTAGAGATATTATATGCTTCGTCACTAACTATTCCCTCAAAGAAGAAATAATGCGTAAAGCCAGAGAACAGGATGGGATAATGTTCAATGACACTGAAGTAAAACTTTTCCAGGATTTGTCACATATCACCCTTAAGAACAGACGATCACTTAAACTGTTGCTGGCGGAACTTCGCCGAGCTGGGATTACTTATAAGTGGAAATTCCCCTTTGGCCTTGTAGCAACACGTGATAGTCGCACTGCGGTCGTGCAGTACCCGGAAGATGTTCAGCGCTTCTGTGACACTTTGAACATTTCGGTGGTTGATCTGCCTGACTTTTACGGAGAATTCCGTCTCCCTGTGGTTTTGGATCGTATGTATTGGGCCGGAGCATTGGTGCCAGCAGGAGGCCCCTGGCTGAGGGTTCCTCCTAGAAGATCTCGCAATTTGCCTAAGAACTCAGGAAGATCATCTAGGGTAAAAATCCCACGTCGTAGAGACTACTCCCCCAGCCAAGATAGCAGAGACAGGTCCTCAGAAGACCCTGGAGAGTAATCTTTATATAGAATTTTTTATTTTTCTTTCTCGCTTTTTTCACCAAGATGTTGGTAACAGCTATGGGTCTATGCATATAGATTGCCTGCTAGCTAATGCAGTATGATTACTGACTTACCATACTATTATCATATAGTGAATGCTATAACTTTTACTCTCCTCGTTAAAAAGTGATAGTCTCATTTTCCATGATATAAAGTTTTCAAAGGACAGACAGCTAATGCTGCCAATATGTAAATCTCAATATCTTCTCGCCCCATTTAACAGAGCTCTTTCATACTGTTGATATTTATACCTTGTGTGGGCCCTTGTTCAGCTATAAGCTTTTTTTGCTGTTTATAGGGGATATGTGAAGCAGGAGGGAAGACGAGCTGGTTTAGTTAATAGATTTAAAGTTATAGAAGACATTTAGAGTATGTGCGGAATAATGCTTCTGTTAAATAGCTTTGTTATAGCCAGCAAGTAGAATTAGTTATATCTCTATGGACCCATAGTCAGTCAGCTGACTAGTTCTCCCTACACTTTGAGAGGATATATATTGGGGAAAGCTTAATTGAATTTTAATATAAGACAGGCAGAGCCAGATTAAGGCTAAATGGGGCCCTAAGCAAAGTAACTGATTTGGGCCCCCCCATCATGTCATAATAGAATCAGAAGATGCAGCTGCACTGCAACATGCCACACACACCGGGGCAGCCGAGCTACTGGTTGCTATGGGCAACAGCCCGCTTTCCTCTGTGGGTACACAATGCAGGGAATAGCAGCAGCAAAATGCAGAGTGAGAGATCTGTCTCCTCTAGAGTGCTGCCGCTCTGTTACTACTACTCTTACTACTTCCTACTTCCTGTCTGATCTGAGAATCAGGAAGTTCAGAGCGAGTGGCTGCACTGTAGAAGAGACAGATGGGTTTCAGATGATGGGATCTCTATCGTTTGGATCATGGATAGGTGAGTGAGCGTTTGCCATCTGCTGCTATCATTCTTGCTGCAGCTGTGGTTCTCTGTGGGAAGGGAGGGAGGAGTGGGCAGTGGCAGAGCGCACAGAAGCAGGAGGGGGACCTAGGAGTAGAGCCTGGCTCTGAAGACAATCAGCAGCGCACGGCATCATTTGACAAGACAAGACAAGACAAATAACATTTATATCTCGCTTTTCTCCTGGCAGACTCAAAGCGCTAGAGCTGCAGCCACTAGGACGCGCCCTATAGGCAGTAGCAGTGTTAGAGAGACTTGCATAAGGTCTCCTACTGTATAGGTGCTGGCTTACTGAACAGGCAGAGCTGAGATTCGAACCCTGGTCTCCTGTGTCAGAGGCAGAGCCCTTAAAGGGACTCCGAGCAGTGCCTGTGGGTATGCCTTTAAGCATACCCACAACTAATTAATTACATCCTTACACCTACCAGCATGATGTTTGTAATTATATCCCCCTGGGTTCCTTATATTTCATTGCATTGTGCTGAATCGAGCTGCCGACTTTGGAGAAAAGTCGTCCTGTGTAATACAATGTAATTATGGAAAGATGCATATCATTTTGAAGCTCTCTTTCTCCTCTTTCCAATGGCAGATAAACTGTCACCCTACGCCTTTTAGTGTTTGCTATTTTCACAATCGAAATTGTAGCGGCCGTGATTTCGATCATTGGAAAGAGGAGAGAAAGAGCTTTAAAATGATATGCATCTTTCCATAGTTACTGCACTGCTCAGAGTCCCTTTAACCATTATACTATCTAGCCACCGCTGCCAGGATGGAGAGGGCTGGTTTATGTGCTGATGGGGCCCCTTTGACTCTGAATGGGGCCCCTAGCGACTGCTTTTGTTGCCTGGTCGGTAATCCGGCCCTGAAGACAGGAGAGGAGAGCTCTTGTTGTGGTTCGGTTTATTTTGCTTGGTTTGTATTTCCTAGTTTCCAGTAATCTTATTATTCTCTAAATATTAGCTTGTCACAAACTAAGCTTGATCTCTCTCCGCTGTGTGTTACCCGCAGCGTCCACCAGGGGATAAATATTTGACTACTTACTTATTTTGACACCATTCAATGCTTTCTATTATATAGACTGATATTAAAATATCTGATATCCCCAACTCAGTCCCAGAGTTAATTAAGGGTGATTGTTTGTTCTAGGTCACCCAGGGACAATTTCTCTTATTGGTGTCATACCATTGGCACACTAATTTTGGTCAAGAATTTCATTGGCTGTTGTCAACATGAGTGGAAGGGCTGATACCCGCAGGTCAGCTACTACATTACTGCTCACCTCTTATAATGTAAAGGGCTTAAACTTACCCGAAAAAAGAAGCTCCTTACTTAGAGAGCTACACAAATATGGTTCGGAAATAGCTATGATTCAAGAAACACATTTTAGCAGAGACAAAATACCCCTGTTGAAACATAGGTCATACCCCCAGGTTTACCATGCTACAAATTTAGAAGGGAAAACTAAGGGTGTCACAACGTTGATCCATAGACGTAGGAATTTTGAACTTATAGACTCTATGAAAGATGAGGAAGGAAGGTTCTTGTTCCTGAAGGGGAAGATTCGTGGGGATCTGGTCACTATTGCAAACCTTTACACCCCCAACGCTCACCAATCGTAGTTTCTAGATGCTACTCTCCACACACTTAGGGGTTTCACTGAAGGTCTCCTAATTCTAGGAGGCGACCTAAATGTCCCATTGGAACCAAAACTTGATTCTTCCAATGGCACATCATCCTTGCCTTTTCAATCATTGAAAAAAATCCGAAATAGTCTCAATTCACTGCAGTTACTTGACTCCTGGAGGATATTAAACCCCTCGGGTAGAGATTTTACCTTCTATTCAAATATGCATAAAAAATACACCAGGGTTGACTATATTATGATTATGCAGAGGGATTTATATAGGTTAATTGATTCTGAGATAGGGACAATTACGATTTCAGATCATGCTCCAGTGCATTCTAAGATCTTCTGGGGCCTAGCATCTCCTACCCAGTGGCTATGGAGACTAAACTCTACTCTACTCTCGGACAAACCTAAGATAGAATCGATTAAAAATGTCATTCTGCAGTATTTTGAGACTAATAAAAATCCTGAGACAAACCCGATGACGCTTTGGGAAGCCCATAAGCCGGTGGTAAGAGGCATTTTGGTAAAGTTGGGGGCGAAGCTCAAAAGACAAAGGGACGCAGGAATAGATGCTCAAACGCAGAAAGTTTGTGAACTACAGAGATCGCATAAACAGTCCTTATCACCCATAGAACTGGATGAATTGAGGAAAGAAAGGGATCAGCTATTAAAACTACTCTACTATAGGGCCCAATGTACCTTTCTTAAAGGGAAAAAAAACATTATATGAGGAGGGCAACAAACCTGGGAAAATGTTGGCTAGACTACTTAGAAATAGACGAATAGAACTCCAAGTCGCCTGTATTCGTAAAAGAGACCAATCTAAGACATATAAGCTCCAAGAAATTGCTCAGCAATTTTCTCAATTCTATTCCAACCGTTATAATCTTCCCGAACCATCGGACCATGCCTTTAAGCAAGATAGAATGAAAGAATTTCTGAGCAAATTTGGACTTCAAAAGCTTGAACAAGCAGATATTGAGACTCTGGAAAGTGATATAAGTGATGATGAATTCTTTATGGCATTAAAACAAAGTGCTGCTGGGAAAAGTCCAGGCCCAGATGGCTTCACTACACAGTATTATAAACTATATCGAGATATTTTAGCTCCACATTTTGTTAATGCCTTTAACAACATTTCAAAAGATAGCAGACATTCTTCTGAACTTTTATCAGCCCACATAACAGTAATTCATAAAGAAGGGAAGGACCCTCTGATGTGTGAGAACTGTAGACCTATATCCTTGCTAAATGTGGATATTAAGCTGTTTGCGAAAATTCTCGCAAACAGATTACTGCCACATATTCCAGGATGGATTGCTACAGACCAGGCTGGTTTTGTTCCTGGGCGTGAAGCCAGGGACAACACCATCAAAACAATAAACATTCATCACTGGCTTTCTCTGCATTCGGTGGAGGGGAATTTCCTCTCCACTGATGCCGAGAAGGCCTTTGATAGGGTGGCGTGGGACTACCTGACCTTTCTTTTGCGAGATGTGGGACTGGGTCCGAACATGATGTCCTGGATTGGCTTGATGTATAGTGATTCTTCAGCCCAAGTTAAAGTAAATTGCATCTTATCAGAAAAATTTAAACTTAAAAATGGTACGAGACAGGGCTGCCCACTGTCCCCCCTTATTTTTATTTTATCAATGGAACCTTTCCTAAATGCAGTCCATGCAAACACCAGTATTCATGGTGTCCAAATCGGTGATAAGCAGGGCCGGCCCTAGACTATTTGCCGCCTGAGGCAAAAAAAAAAATTCCGCCGCGCTCTGGGGGGGGCGCCGAGCTGGAGGGGTAGCTGGCAGGACGGGGGTATTGGGCCTAGTGGCGGGGAGGGGGTCGTACCCCCCCTCCCTCGCCTGGGTCCCCCGTGCTCCGCTCCCCTCCAGCCTTAAATACAAGCAGCCGCTATGTGTAAGAGGCACGGGCGGGTAGGACTCACCTCTTCCTCATTCCAAGCGTGCGCTCCACTGACGTCACTTCCTGCAACGCTGCAGGAAGTGACGTCAGTGGAGCGCACGCTTGGAACGAGGAAGAGGTGAGTCCTGCCCGCCCGTGCCTCTTACACATAGCGGCTGCTTGTATTTAAGGCTGGAGGGGAGCGGAGCACGGGGGACCCAGGCGAGGGAGGGGGGGGTCCGACCCCCCTCCCCGCCGCTAGGCCCAATACCCCCGTCCTGCCAGCTACCCCTCCAGCTCGGCGGCCGGCTCCCCGCACCCACGGACGGGCGGGTGCCGCCCCTGGAATTTTGCCGCCTGAGGCAAAAGTTTCACCCCGCCTCATGAGCGGGCCGGCCCTGGTGATAAGGATTATAAAATAGCGGCCTATGCTGACGATTTGATGTTCTTTTTGACACAGCCACTAATCTCGATCCCAAATTTGTTAGCGGAGTTCTCACATTTTGCAGATATTTCAAATCTGAAGATAAATTTTACTAAATCATTTGGTCTTAATATTTCTATGCAACCACACACTCTAGCGTTATGTAAGGATAACTTCCCTTTTAAGTGGGCTTCTGAGAGCATAACTTATCTGGGAGTACAAATTCCTGCTAAACTTAACCACTTTACCCCCGCGCGTACGCATTTCTCCGTCCCTTTTTCCATCCTTTAACCCCAAGGGACGGAGAAATCCGTACTTTCCGCGCTCCCGCCGCTGCCCGCGCTCCCGCTCGTAAACACGCCGCCTGCCGCTAGTAAACACGCCGCAGCCCGCTCGCCCGGAGATCAATGAACGGGAAAATCCATTCCGGTTCGTTGATCTAAGCCCCGCAATGATCCGCTGCTGCTCGGCTGAGCAGTGCGACCATTGTGGAAAAAAAAAAAAAGTTCTCAGCCTCTTTCTACTTCCTGCAAGCGTCCTTCCGGAAGCTTGCAGGTCGCATAAACAAAATGTTACTGTGGCCATCTTGCGGCCAAATAGTAAAACTTACATCCAAAGCATTTTTCACATAGAAATAAATTAGTTTAACACACAAAATTAACCCTTTACCTCCCACACTCCCCAATTATTTTTTTCTTGTAATTTAAAAAAAAAAATTACAATTAAAAAAAAAATACATAAATAGTTACCTTAGGGACTGAACTTTTTAAATATTTATGTCAAGAGGGTATAACACTGTTACTTTATAAACTATGGGCTTGTAATTAGGGATGGACGCAAAACTGAAAAAAATGCACCTTTATTTCCAATTAAAATATTGGCGCCAAACATTGTGATAGGGACATAATTTAAATGGTTTTATAACCGGGACAAAAGGGCAAATACATTTCATGGGTTTTAAATACAGTAGCATGCATTATTTAAAAACTATAAAGGCCAAAAACTGAAAAAAAAATAATTTTTTCCCCACGTTTTTTCCTATTTTCCCATTAGAACACATTTAGAATAAAATAATTATTGGCATAATGTCCAACCTAAAGAAAGCCTAATTGGTGGTGAAAAAAACAAGATATAGTTCATTTCATTGCGATAAGTAATGATAAAGTTATAGACGAATGAATGGAAGGAGCGCTGAAAGGTGAAAATTGCTCTGGTGGTCAGGGGGTAAAACCCCTCAGTTGGGAAGTGGTTAAGGATATTTTCAGACTGAATTTTGATTCTCTATTGCAAAAAACAAAGCGAACTCTTGTATCTTGGTTTGGCCGAATTGCAAGTGTCAAGATGACAATTCTCCCACGCATACTCTACTATTTATCTACGTTGCCGATTTTTATACCCAAAAAATGGTTTACTACTCTCCAAAGCTTTATTTCCAACTTTATATGGGGGGAAAAATCTCCACGAATTAGTAGAATGCTACTGGTTTTCTCTAAATAAAATGGGGGTGCGGGACTTCCCGATTTTTGGAGATATTACCAAGCCGTTCAAGTGGGTAGAGTTGTGGATTGGCACTGCAATGGTCGGGACAAGGACTGGGTTTGTTTAGAACGACAATTTTTTGGAGCAGATGTAGCATGGCTTCCTTGGAACTCAGAAATAGACTGTTCTACATCCCCTTTTCGGGAATTAAGTAAACATCCATTTGTTTGGGCTACACTATGAGGTTTTAGAAGGTGTTGTAAAGAAACAAAACTGTCCTCAACTTTAAGTCCCTTATCCTCTGTAAGATTCCGAAACACATTTCCAGCTGGATGTGCTGCTAACTTTCTGGGCGACCTTCAGGAGCTGGAGCCACTTCTATTGAAAGATCTCCTGGTCAATGCTAAAATTATAGATATGGAGTCTGTAGCTCAAAACTCAATATGAAACCCCCCTTTCTGGCAGCTTCTGCAGCTTAGAAGCTTTCTTTCCACCATAAAGTCGTGTAGTGAGGTTAATCGGAAACTATCAGATTTTGAACAAATGGTGCTGCTAAAAACACCCCAAAAACATTTGGTCGCTTCTTGTATCAGCTACTTATTTCTATAATCCAAGGGCCAGAAGCCCTTTTTAAAGGTGCGTGGGAGCAGCATTTGCAAATTACAATAAGTGAAGAGGAATGGGAGAAAGTGTGCATTCTAACACACAAAAGTTCTCATAGTGTACTCATACAAGAAACAAATTATAAACTGCTCTCCCACTGGTATAGAACTCCATCTGGGCTTCATAGGATTTTCCCTGCGGTCATGAAAACAAGGGGAAACAAGGGTAAATGCAAGGGGAAATTTGATCCACATTTGGTGGAGCTGTCCTAAAATTATCCCTTTCTGGAGACAGGTTCAATCTCTGATTGCAGAAATTGCAAGTGAAAACCTTGAATGGAAACCAGAAGTTTTCTTATTACATTTAACTAGAGACACGGTACGATCTTATAAGAAGTCGTTAGTTAAACATTTACTTTACACAGCGAAAGCTTGTATCCCGCTAAAGTGGAAATCATTAGAGCCACCCTCCATTTCCCTCTGGTTTCAAAAAATAGACCAAATAGCCAAGATGGAAGAGCTGATACATACGAGTGAAGAAATGTCTGAAAAATGTATCATTATGTGGTCACAGTGGTACGTTTTTCAAGACTCTGATAATTACCGCTCAGCTGCAGCTTTCACTGCACGACCATCTTTCTCCTCTTTATTTATCTAAGATCTTTAAATATATATCCACTGATGTTGGCAGATTCCTGATTTATCATGATGAGATAAACTGGATGATGTGGATCCTATGAAAGAGCTGGAGCTTATTAAAACTAAAATATCTGATGGCTGATCTGTGGGTATAGGGCTATACTTTCCCTTCTCTCCTTTTTGATATAATAATGACCATTTCTCGACCAAAACTAAAAACTAAATCCTAAAAACTAATTATGCTCAAATTTACTTGCATCCATTATAATGTACATGTTTCTTTAATTTGATATAAGTGTAACTCTAAGCCATCAGGCTAAACATGTTATGTTATTGTCTAAAAACTGTATGTTTGTTAACAGTGGCTCTTTCATCGGCTGCTATATTTCTTTATATGTTTCTTTCTCTTGAAATAAAGATTGTTTGAAAAAAAAAACATTAGCCAATCTGTCTGCCATTATCTTGGATACTGTTTTTATATCCTGATTAATCAGTGATATCGGCCGAAATGAGCCAGGTTGTAAGGCATCTTTACCCGCCTTAGGAAGTAGTTTAATGTAGGCCATGTTTGCTGACAACGGGTATCTTCCTTCTTTCAAAATCTTATTAAATAGCGATAATAGGTGAGGCACCAGGTCCTGTCGTATCATTTTGAAAAATTCAGGAGACAAACCATCTGGACCTTGTGCCTTACCATTAGCAAGACCCTTTATAGTAGTATGGATTTCATTTTCGGTTATTGGAGAGTTCAATTCTGCCAGGTCATCCTCCGAGAGGGTTGGAAGAGATATTTTGGCTAGCCAGCTCTGTACCTTTCCCTTGGAGTTAGGAGCAGCAGGATCTACGTACAGTTGTTTATAATAATCCTTAAAAATAGAATTAATGTATTTGGGATTATGTTGGATCTGACCTGAAGGTGACTTAAGTGAGGTATTTGTGCTGTGGAATGGAGGTCTCGACATCCTTGACAGTAAGGTACCCACCTTGTTTCCATGTCTATAAAAATATAGATCTTTGTAGGATTTTAGGTACATATCTCTGGATTTCAATTTGGTTTCCATTTCCCCTTTTGCTCTAAGCCAGAGTAATTTTGTCTCGGGAGAGGGTTTATCTAAAAAGTTCTTATGTGCTTTCCGCAGGATATCTACAGACTTCATATAATGGTTGTGAGATGTTTTACTCTTTGATGCTAGGTAACTGATGATTTTTCCCCTTAGGGTAGGTTTAGCTGCTTCCCAGAAAAGAAATATGTGAGCTTGGTTATCCTCTTTATATTCCCACCACCACTGTTGAAGCAGGCTAGCGAAGCCTTCATCTTCATATAGAAAAGTTGGGAATCGCCAGATAATGTCAGTCCCTCTTTAGATGGGGAGAACACCATTTGAACAGGTGCATGATCGGAAATCATCAGATCTAAGATATCAATAGATGTGACTTGGGGCATGGTATGTTGAGAAAGTAGAAAGTAATCTAACCTAGACCAAACATAATGGGGGCGTGAGTAAAAAGTATATTCCTCAGTGTCTGGATTTAGAGACCTCCACCCATCACATAACTGAGACATTTGCATATAATCTTGAAATAAAAGAGATTTGGCTGCTGTAGGGGCACTGGCTCTGTTTTTCTTAGATCTATCCTCACAGAGGCTGGCCATGGCATTAAAGTCTCCGCCTTGTATTAACCGGTTCAGCACCGCAGTGCCGAAAATCTCATGCATCCGAGCAACGTTCACCTGCCATTCATTCGCCTATAACTTTATTGCTACTTATCACAATTTATTGATCTATATCTTGTTTTTTTCCGCCACTAATTAGGCTTTATTTGAGTGCTACAATTTGCTAAGAATTATTTTTTTCTAAATCCATTTTAACAGGAAGATTAAGAAAGAAATTAAAAAAATTCATTATTTCTCAGTTTTTGGCCATTATAGTTTGAAATTAATATACGCTACCATAATTAAAACTCATGTATTTTATTTGCCCATCTGTCCCGGTTATTACACCGTTTAAACGATGTCCCTATCACAATTTATGGTGCCGATATTTTATTTAAAAATAAAGGTGCATTTTTTCAATTTGCGTCAATCACTATTTATAAGCTTATAATTTTAAATAATAAAATAACATATTCTCTTGACATGCATATTTAAAAAGTTCAGACCCTTGGGTAACTATTTATGTTGTTTTGGGTTTTTTTTAATTGTATTTTTTTTTAATTAAAAAAAATGTATGTGGGTAATTTTTGGTGTGGGAGGGAAACTGCTTTAAATGTAAAATATTTTTTTTTTTTTATTAAAAATGTATGTGGGTGCAGTTTACTATTTGGCCACAAGATGGCCACAGTGAAAAAAGTCCTGGATGCGAACGATCTCGCATCCAGGAATTAAAATGCTGGGGAGAAGTTTCCTGGGGGCAGAAATACCGCGCTCTCTGGAGAGAAAGCGTTGGTACTTCTGCGGGGAAGTTAGATCGGTGAATGGGAATTACATTCCCATTCACTGATTGGGGGGCTAGCGGCGGGCAGCGGGGGTGCGCCCGATCGCGCGCACCAGCCGGTGGCAGCAGCAGTGCAGCAGCAGCAGGAAGCTCGTCCAGATAGGCCGAACTGGTTATTTTATTAGCACCTGTGCATAAAGTATTAGACAACAGATTTGAAAAGAATGTTTTATCTTCATCATTAGGCCCATAGACACTTGAAATCACCAATTCTTCTCCTGCTAACTGTAGTCTGATCCTCACCCATCTCCCATCCCCAACGCATTTTTTCTCCAAATTCTGGCCCTGAAGTTGTTTGTGTAGCAGTATTACAACCCCTGCTTTCTTTCCCTGGGACGGAGAGCCGAATACCTGACCCACCCAAGATTTTCGCATAAAATTAAACTGATCTCTCGTTAAGTGGCATTGCTGCAATAACGCGATATAAGTTTTTATTTTCTGTAGCCACCCTGGCGTTCTATTTCCCCAGGATTTCCATGCAAAAAGTGGTTCAATTAATTTCCCATAATTTTCAACCAATTTTTTTTTTTGCAATCTTTTTTTTTTGTATTGAATTCAATACAGGTTATTGTATTGAATTAAATTTAAAAAAAAAAGTGTTTGCTGCGAGATTTTGATGATGCTGTGTGACACTGGTTCCATCAACGCCGATCGACGGGGGACATGTGATCTCCAAGGGAGAAGCAAAATCCGCCAAGGGACATGGAAGAAGGCACCGGGGAAGCTATCAGAGGTACGCGACGAGGGATCAGCATGCCAATGGTGAGTATAAGACCCAGATGTATAGCCAGGTATAGTTAGCCAGATGTATAGCCAGGTATAGTTAGCCAGATGTATAGCCAGGTATAGTTAGCCAGATGTATAGTTAGCCAGATGTGCAGCCAGGTGTAGTTAGCCAGATGTATTAGCCAGGAATAGTTTAGCCAGATGTTTTGCCAGGTATATAGGGAGCAAGATGTTTGCCAGGTGTATAGGAGACAGATGTGCAGCCAGGTGTATAGGAGACAGATGTTTGCCAGGTGTATAGGAGACAGATGTGCAGCCAGGTGTATAGGAGACAGATGTTTGCCAGGTGTATAGGAGACAGATGTGCAGCCAGGTGTATAGGAGACAGATGTGCAGCCAGGTGTATAGGAGACAGATGTATAGGGAGCCAGGTTTGCGGGTGCCTCTGCCCCCCCCCCCCATTGCCCCCTGACTCTGGCCGGGTGTCCCTTCTGTGGGGGGGCTCCCCTTCTGTGCTGGCTGGTAGTGGCCGGTGGGGATCCCCTCTGTGGGGGGGATCCCCATACTGTGCGTGCAGGTGGCTGGGTGGCCCTTCTGTGTGTGTGGGGGATATCCCCTTCTATGGGGGCTAGTCATGGTCTGTCGGGGACACCCCCTTCTGTTGTGGGGGGAGGTGGGTGTCCCCATCTATGAGGGCTGTGGGTGGCCTCTCCCTCCTCTTCCCCCCATCCCTTCCGATCCCCCGTGCCCCCCCCCCCCAATCCCGTGTCTCCCCCGTCAGAAGCCCTGATCTACTCACCTGAGGGCTTGCTCCTGCGGCGGAAGCGGCGCACTTCCTCCTCCATCGCGAAGTCTCGTGTTCTCTGTAATTACTGTACGCGGCTTGGTGACGTCACCAAGCCGCGTACTGTAATTACAGAGACCGGGACTTCGGCTATGGAGATGGAGGGTGTGCATCTCGGCCAGCGCAGGAGAAAGCCCTCAGGTGAGTAAAGCAGGGCTTTTGACTGACAGGGGGGAGACACGGGACGGGGGGGGGACACAGGATCGGGGGTGAGGAGGGCACGGGGGACAGAGAGGGAGGAGGGAAAGGCCACCCACAGCTCTCATAGAAGGGGACACCCACCTCCCCCCCCCGCACAGAAGGGGGTGTCCCCGACCGGCCAAGACTCGCCCCATAGGGGGGATACCCGCCCCCCCCACACACACACTACAGGGTCACCCGCACGCACATTACGGGGATGCCCCCTCCCCCCCCCCTCCCCACAGAGAGGATCCCCGCCGGTACCGGCCACTACCAGCCAGCACAGAAGGGGACACCCTCCCCCCGCACAGAGGGGATCCCCGCACCAGCCACCCGCAGCACAGCAGAGGACACCCCCCCCCCACAGAGGGGATCCCCGCACCAGCCACCCGCAGCACAGAAGGGGAATCCCGCATGCTGCTGAGCACATTCTCTGCTCCGATGGCTGCACAGGGATTCCCCAGGGTGGCTGGATGCTAGTTCTGCACGCTGTGGGTAGCACAGATCGCTACCCACAGCGTGCTGACAGGCATCCAGCCATCCTGGGGAATCCCTCTGATGAGGGAAAAGTGCAGCCGGCGGGGCAGAGAAACAATAAATCTCCCTGGCAGTATTGACGAGCTCAGCTCGTCAATACCGCTTTCAGCAAGTTTTTCCTGGACGAGCTGAGCTCGTCAATACCACCAGGGTGGTTAAATGTCGTAATACTATGGATCGCTTGCCCGGGGAGCGAAGCCCCTTAACATTCCACGGCGTTATTCGCAAGGTCATTGCACATAGGGTAGAAGATCAAATGACAGTTTAAAGCCTTATACATGTACAGTAGTAATATATGATCAGAAATGACAGAAAAAGCTCCCACTCCGCCCTTTCCCTCCCCCACCCAAACCTTATCCCCAAGGAAAACAAGATGTAATATAAAAACCTTAAACATCCCATCATGTCACAATGTGACTTCACTTCTTCCCCGGATAGCCTCCTTCAGTCTCCGAAGACGAACCCCCCCCCCCCACACTTATACAGACTTATAAGTTGAACAAAATTTGCATAGAACATATCCAAATTCACTCTATATCTCAAATATTATGATAAATCAGAGTCATTAGCAGGTGACTTAGTACTTTCTGCTTTGAGTAAAATTCTAATTCAATGCTTGTATAACAGCACTCCCTACTGGAACAGATTTGTAATAAAACATCATGTAAAAACTTATCCCTCTTCGTTTTCAGGGATTGATTTTAGGTATGACAAGGCTTCAGTAGCTGAAGTGAAAATATGATCCTCATTCTTGTCGTCAGTGATCCTCATGGTAGCTGGGTATTGTAAAGCAAACTTCCACTTCCTGTTAATGCACATCTCACAGGCAGACTTAAATGACTGTCTTTTTTTAGATACTTCCACCGAGTAGTCATTAACCACTTGAGGACCGCCCCCAGCCAATGGGCGGCGGCAAAGACCGGGCCCAAACGACCGCAATACGCCCATCGGCAGGGGCAGCATCAGAGGTGTCTGTGCGGCGATCGCGTCATTATGACGCGATCGCCGCCGGTAATAGGCTCCGCCCACCCTGTTCGGAAACCCGCCGGCAAATTAGCAGCGCCGGCGGGTTTCAAACTGCGTGATCCCGGCCAATCACAGAGTATAATACACTTTGTTATTGTAACAAAGTGTATTATACTGGCTGCCTCCTCCGCTGATGGTCACTCGTCGTGCGACCATCAGAGAGGACAGGCAGCCCGCTGATAAGTATAGCAACACACACTTTAGCCCACCTAGACCCCCCGATCGCCCACCCCAGCCCTCAGAACCCCCCTGACCACCCCAGCACACCACTATTAGCACCCAATCACCCCCATAAAAACCCATCAATCACTCCCTGTCACTATCTAGCAACGCTATCCCCTAGGTTAGGTCCCTAACTGCCCCCTAGGGTCCCCTGATCACCCCCCCTACCCTCAGATCCCCCCCAGACCACCCCCCTAGACCACCCCCTGTATACTGTATACTTTTGTATACATCTGCCTTACCCACTGATCACCTGTCTATCACCTATCTATCACCCGCCTATCACCCCTTGTCACCACCACCCATCAGCGCAGACCCTAAACTGTCCCTTGGGGGCACCTGATCACCCACCCAGACCCTCAGATTGCCCTCAGACCCCCCTCCTGATAACCTCCCCAGTGCATTGTTTACATCTATTCTCCCCTGTAATCCCTCACTGATCTCCTATCGTCACCCCCTGTGTTTGCCACCCACCAGATCAGGACCCAGTCTGCCCCGTGCGGGCACCTAATCAACCCCCCACACCCTCAGATCGCCCTCAGACCCCCCTCCCTCCCCCCCAATCACCTTCCCAGTGCATTGTATTTGATTGTGCTGTAATTGTATTTGATTGTGCTGACATTCAATTTGATTGTGCTGACATTCTATTTGATTGTGCTGTAATTGTATTTGACTGTCCCGTGATTGGCTTTGATTGTCCCGTGATTGGCCTTGATTGTCTTTTGATTGCCCTGTGATTGCCCTGTGATTGGCTTTGATTGGCCTGTGATTGGCTTTGATTGGCCCGTGATCGGCTTGGATTGTCCCGTGATCGGCTTTGATTGTGCCGTGATTGGTTTGATTGCCCTGTTATTGCCCTGTGATTGCCCTGTTATTGCCCTGTGATTGGCCTGTGATTGGCTTTGATTGTCCCGTGATTGGCTTTGATTCTCCCGTGAATTGAGTGCCCTGTGATTGGCCTGCGATTGCCTTTGATTGTCCTGTGATTGTTTCTGATTGCCTCTGATTCCTCACTTGCCACCACCCCCCCTGTCACTATTCTAGTGATCTAAAAACCGTGATCTGTGAAAACTGTCACTTTTTTAGTATCACTAGTGTTAGCAGTTAGGCCAGCCCACTGCACCACAGTCACTATTTAGCGTCATCACTGTCGCTAATCAACATTGGTACTATATAGTATCTGTAAGTGATCATTACTGATCGCAGTCAGATATATTAGGGTCACTAGGATCCACCAAAAAACGCTGTGTTTGCCCGATCAGGCCTGATCGTTCGTCTGCACTTGCGTTCAACCCGCCCCACCGCAGTGACAGAATTTTTTTTTCTGATCACTGCAAAAAACACTGTACAATAACTGTGGCACTGTAAACATCAGTTTTGATTTTTTTTTTTTTTATCAAAACTCAGTGACCACAGCTTTCTACCTCTCAAATACTCCCTTTTGCTAGGTAGGTGCTCTTTTTTTCTGGGTAGTCTCAGAGGAATACCCCCTAAATTTAGCAGTCCACCATGGCAAGAAAGGGGTATTCCGATGAGGAGGTTCTCAAGTACATGGCCCAGTCGGATGAGGACGATTGGGACGCCTCATTCGACGAATCTTCTGGGTAAGAGTTTGAACCTGAATTGAGCAGTGGCTCACTGACCGATAGTGATGAAGAGGTTGAGGTCCCGGCTAGAGCCAGGCGTACCACACCCCATGTTGTTGGACCGCAGGTGGCGCAGGATCGGCCTCAAGGGCAGCAGAGTGGTGTTCGTGATGGTCTAAGATTTCATGGTGTGGCAGGCATCAGCAGCAGAACATCTCCTGGACCTAGAACCAGTACTTCCGTAGACCCTGGTGAAGTCGCGAGCACCAGCATGGAAGTTGAAACTGGTTCGGTGGCACGTGCAGTAAGATCCCAGTCGCAGTCACCAAGAAGATGGGCCCGTACTACCCCTAGTTTACCAGAGGTGCTGGCAAACCCAAATTGGCAATCCCCTGATTCCGCCGCACCCGTACTTCCCCCTTTCACCGCCCAGTCTGGAGTCCAGGTGGAGACAGATAATCTAGGATCGTCCCTAGACTTTTTCTATCTGTTCTTCACCCAGGATCTCTTAGACTTAATTGTGGCAGAGACCAACCGTAAGGCCACACAATATATAACCGTCAATCCGGAAAAGTTCCTTGCCCAGCCTTTTCGGTGGAAACCAGTCCAAGTTTCCGAAATTAAAAGTTTTTTGGGCCTTCTCCTGCACACGGGACTAGTAAAGCAGAATGTGTTGCGGTCTTATTGGTCTACGGACCCAGCATATCATGTTCCCCTGTACTCTGCTGCCATGTCCAGGACACGATTTGAGAACATCCTGCGCTTCCTGCACTTCAGTAACAACGAAACCTGTCATCGAAGTGACCACCGGCTCCACAAAATTCGACCCCTTATAGACCACCTGTCATCCAGATTTGCAGATGCTTATACCCCTGACCAGGACATCTGCGTAGACGAGTCCCTCATACGTTTTACCGGGCGCCTTCGCATCTAACAGTACATCCCAAGCAAGCGCGCCCGGTATGGGGTGAAATTGTATAAGCTCTGTGAAAGGGCCACAGGCTATACATCTTATTTTAGGGTCTATGAGGGAAAATACTCAAAATTGGAGCTGGTCGGATGCCCTGACTACCTGGGGAGCAGTGGAAAGGTTGAGTCGGACTTGGTGTCACCCTTGTTCCAGAAGGGGTACCATCTTTTTGTGGACAATTATTACACAAGTGTGGCCTTCTTTCAGCACTTAAAAATAGAAAAAATCCGATGCTGTGGCACCGTGCGGCCTAGTCGTCGGGGCTTCCCCCAACGGCTCATTACCACCAGACTTGAACGGGGGCAGAGGGCCGCCTTGTGTGCTGACGACCTGCTCGCGGTGAAATGGAAGGACAAGAGGGAGGTTTACTTCCTGTCCACCATTCACGCAGACACGACAGTTGAAATTCAACGGCGAACTGAGGTCATTGAAAAACCTCTTGTCGTCCACGAGTATAATACTAACATGGGAGGGGTGAACTTCAATGACCAGAGGTTAGCACCCTATTTAGTTGCCTGAAAAACAAGATGCTGGTATAAAAAAGTGTCTTTTTACCTCATTCAATTGGCAATTTACAACAGCTTTGTACTCTACAGTAAGGCTGGGAGAACTGGATCGTTTATTCAATTTCATAAACAGATTGTGATGGAACTCCTGTATCCAGGAGGTGCCATGGCCCAACCCCAAGATGCAACTAGCCGGCTGCATGGAAGGCATTACGCCTATCCAATTCCGAGTACCCCATGTCACCGAATCCGAAGAAAACGTTGTCGTGTCTGCAGCAGGGCTGGATTAAGGCTTGACACCACTGTTTATTGTCCCACCTGTCCTGACCAGCCTGGCCTATGCCTAGGGGAGTGTTTTGAGAGGTACCACGAGCAGGTACACTATTAGAGAGTAGGGAACTCCAAACACAGCGGTAGGCACACAAGGGTCTCTCAGTGCTATTTCACACTGCTGCGATGCGTTAGGGCAAAATGCCTAGCGAAAGTCACACTTTGCGGTCCCCCCCTACGCCGGAAGTGCTTGACTTAACGCTAGTGCATGCCTACGTTACTGCGTGGCTTCTGTGGCAATATCGATCGGCCCGGAAGTCATGTTAGTCTATGGCGACGCAGTTCATTACTAGGCCGAATGCTACTCTTGTGGTATTGCCTGAAGGTCTGTTTTGGACGATACGGTGCGGCGGGCTCGACCCACCGGATATGTCAATATGCAGTGTGAAACCAAACATCGGGTTTCCAGAGACCCTAATACACAGGGCTGCCAAAAACCTCTCCTTTCACTTGGGACAAATTACGTAATGTACTTCACCACAACTGTTCGATTTGCACTTCGCACATTGTCCCATGGGGGAGGAGAGGTTTGTCCTTGGGAGGTAAGTTAGAGAAAAAAAACAAAAAAAACCCCAAAAAACAGGTAAGCAAAAAAGTTAATGTTTCGTTCGCAATGTTAAGGTTTTGATTACAAAAGGTCAAAGTTTATTAATGTTAATGAAGTAATTGCTTTGCTGCTTGCTTGTTTTTTGGGGTTTTTTGTATTTTTTTTTCTCTTTTTCCATCCATTAACCTTCCAGGTGGACCGAGCGAACGACTAACCAGCTGCAGCATTGATGGTGCATCCTGACAGAACATTGCGCGTCTGTCAGGTTACACAAAATCGGTGCATGCAGTGCTGCAGGACGAGATTTCTCCTCCGCGGTCAAAAAGATACGTTTGCCGAGGCATATGGGCCGAGGAGTGGTGTTGGGGTTTCATATGCTTTGGCAAGCACTTTGTATCAAAAAAGAACTCTGGCAATGATTTGTTCATCCACATCGATCGGTGTGAATGGATAAATCGGGTTTGCCAGGGCATACGAGCTGGTGGGTTTGGATTTTTGGGGCGGGAGCTCCTATGTCCAGGCAGACGCCTTCCCCTCTTTTTTTTTTAAATTTTTTTGGCAGATATTTTTTCATCCACATTGATTGATTGTTTGATGTTCATTTTTTCTTTCAGCTCAGAGTGCATTTCCCTTATGCCCATTATAGGGAGTATAGCAGAAACTCCTAATACTGGCCATACATGTAATGATTGCAGAGACCCTAAAATGCCAGGACAGACCCCACGAATGATGCCATTTTGGAAAGAGGACACCCCAAAATATTCTATTAGGTGCATGGTGAGTTCATAGAATATTTTATTTTTTGTCATAAGTTAGTAGAAATTGTGTTTTTTTTTTCACAAAATGTCATTTTCCGCTAACTTGTGACAAAAAATAAAATTTTCTATGAACTCACCATGGCCCTCATGGAATACCTTAGCGCGTATTCTTTCCAAAATGGGGTCATTTGTGTGGTTTGTTAACATGCTTGGTGGAAGAAATCTCTCTGTAAATGGACAATTGTGTGTAAAAAAATCAAACAATTGTCATTTACAGAGATATTTCTCCCACCCAGCATGGGTATGTGTAAAAATACACCCCAAAACACATTATACTACTTCTCCTGAGTACGGCGGTACCACATATGTGGCACTTTTTAACACCCTAAGTACGTTAAGGGGCCCAAAGTCCAATGAGTACCTTTAGGATTTCACAGGTCATTTTGAGAAATTTCGTTTCAAGACTACTCCTCACGGTTTAGGGCCCCTAAAAGTCCAGGACAGTATAGAAACCCCACAAATGAAAAAGGGGTCACACGTGGTATTGCCATACTCAGGAGAAGTAGTATAATGTGTTTTGGGGTGTATTTTTACACATATCCATGCTGGGTGGGAGAAATACCTCTGTAAATGACAATCTTTTGATTTTTTTTACACACAATTGTCTATTTACAGAGAGATTTCTCCCACCCAGCATGGGTATGTGTAAAAATACACCCCAAAACACATTATACTACTTCTCCTGAGTACGGCGATACCCCATCTGTGGCACTTTTTTGCACCCTAACTGCGCTAAGGGGCCCAAAGTCCAATGAGTACCTTTAGGATTTCACAGGTCATTTTGAGAAATTTTGTGGGACAGAGGTGCTCTGCTTGCTATAACTGAATTGCTGTTGTTTATCCCCTGCTTATTGCCTGAAGAAGTGGGCTGTGCCCACGAAACGCGTTGCATCTTTGGGGTATTTTCAATAAATGTGTATATCTATACATTTACAGTCCTTGGTGTCTGCTTTAACAGAGGCGAGTCCACCACTTCCTCCCAGCAATTTTTTAAAAGTTTTATGTACTTTTATCCTTCTGGCGCCTCTGTTCACCTACCAATATATTTGAGTCCACCCCAGGTGGAGGGGTGATCTACCCCCTTTCTTCCTATCTACAGAGAGCGACTTCTTAATCCTGAGTGAGGACAGGTCTAATCTCCTCACCTGCCTAATGAGTGGTTACCTAGGTGGTAACCCGTGTTTGTGAGTATTACCATCTCACGGTTTCATTTATCCAATCAATTTTGACATACTACACCATATTGGGCTCTCGATTTCTCTTCAACTTTAGTTTTTCAATGGTGTATTGGTTTAACATAGCAAAGCCTACTGTTGGCTCTAGATTCTAATCTATCACTCCTATTTGCAAACAGTTTTTACTGAAGGTGTAAATTGCATCCCAGAATATAGTTTAGGGGCCATTACCTTTTCAGCTATAGTCACTTTTCTTTTGTTTCAAGGGTGTTTATTAACCACTTCCCGACCGCCTAACGCACAGGGGCGGCCGGGAAGTGGAGCCCGCAAGGACCAGCTCACCCACAGAGGCGGCGGACCTTGTAAGGGCATGGGCGGAGCGATCGCGTCATCCGTGACGCGATCCTCCGCCGGCGCCTGTCATCGCTCACCCGCCGCAACATCCCGACGGCCATATGGAAGCGCCGGCGGGATGTTAACCCCGCGATCGCCGCATACAAAGTGTATAATACACTTTGTAATGTTTACAAAGGCTGCCTCCTGCCCTGGTGGTCCCAATGTCCAAGGGACCACCAGGGCAGGCTGCAGCCACCCTATGTCGCACCCAAGCACACTGATTTCTCCCCCCCCTGCCCCAGATCGCCCACAGCACCCCTCAGACCCCCTCCTGCCCACCCCCCAGACCCCTGTTTGCACCCAATCACCCCCCTAATCACCCATCAATCACTCCCTGTCACTATCTGTAAACGGTATTTTTTTTATCCCCCTCCCTGCCCCCTGCCCCCCCTGATCACCCCCCACCCCTCAGATTCTCCCCAGACCCCCCCCCCCTGTGTACTGTATGCATCTATCCCCCTGATCACCTGTCAATCACCTGTCAATCACCTGTCAATCACCCATCAATCACCCATCAATCACCCCCTGTCACTGCCACCCATCAATCAGCCCCTAACCTGCCCCTTGCGGGCAATCTGATCACACACCCACACCAATAGATCGCCCGCAGATCCGACGTCAGATCACCTCCCAAGTGCAGTGTTTACATCTGTTATCTACCCTAAACACCCACTAATTACCCATCAATCACCCATCAATCACCCCCTATCACCACCTGTCACTGTTACCCATCAGATCAGACCCTAATCTGCCCCTTGCGGGCACCCAATCACCGGCCTACACGCTCAGATTGCCCTCAGACCCCCCTTATCAATTCGCCAGTGCAATATTTACATCTGTGCTTCCCTGTAATAACCCACTGATCACCTGTCAATCACCTGTCAATCACCCATCAATCACCCCCTGTCACTGCCACCCATCAATCACCCCCTGTCACTGCCACCCATCGATCAGCCCCTAACCTGCCCCTTGCGGGCAATCTGATCACCCACCCACACCAATAGATCGCCCGCAGATCCGACGTCAGATAACCTCCCAAGTGCAGTGTTTACATCTGTTCTCTACCCTAAACACCCACTAATTACCCATCAATCACCCATCAATCACCCCCTATCACCACCTGTTACCCATCAGATCAGACCCTAATCTGCCCCTTGTGGCCACCCAATCACCCGCCTACACGCTCAGAGTGCCCTCAGACCCCCCCTTATCAATTCGCCAGTGCATTAGTTACATCTGTTCTTCCCTGTAATAACCCACTGATCACCTGTCAATCACCATCAATCACCCCCTGTCACTGCCACCCATCAATCACCCCCTGGCACTGCCACCCATCAATCACCCCCTGTCACTGCCACTCATCAATCAGCCCCTAACCTGCCCCTTGCGGGCAATCTGATCACCCACCCACACCAATAGTTCGCCCGCAGATCCGACGTCAGATCACCTCCCAAGTGCAGTGTTTATATCTGTTCTCTACCCTAAACACCCACTAATTACCCATCAATCACCCCCTGTCACTGCTACCTATCAGATTAGACCCCTATCTGTCCCTAGGGCACTCAATCACCCGCCCACACCCTCAGAATGTCCTCAGGCCCCAGCCCTGATCACCTCGCCAGTGCATTGCTTGCATCTATTCCCCCCTCTAATCACACCTTGAGACACCCATCAATCACCTCCTGTCACCCCCTAGCACACCTACCCATCAGATCAGGCCCTAATTTGCCCCGTGTGGGCTCCTGATCACTCGGCCAAACCCTCAGATCCCCCTCAGACCCCCTTCCGATCACCTCCCCAGTGCATTGATTGCATCTATTTTCCCCTCTAACCACCCCCTGAGACACCCATCAATCACCTCCTGTCACCCCCCTAGCACTCCTATCCATCAGATCAGGCCCAATACAACCTGTCATCTAAAAGGCCACCCTGCATATGACCGGTTCCACAAAATTCGCCCCCTCATAGACCACCTGTCATTAAAATTTGCAGATGCTTATACCCCTGAACAGTCATTTTGAGACATTTGGTTTCCAGACTACTCACGGTTTTGGGCCTGTAAAATGCCAGGGCGGTATAGGAACCCCACAAACTGACCCCATTTTAGAAAAAAGACACCCCAAGGTATTCTGTCAGGTGTATGGCGAGTTCATAGAAGATTTTATTTTTTGTCAAAAGTTAGCGGAAATTGATTTTTTTTTTTTTTTTCACAAAGTGTCATTTTTCACTAACTTGTGACAAAAAATAAAATCTTCTATGAACTCGCCATACACCTAACGGAATACCTTGGGGTGTCTTCTTTCTAAAATGGGGTCACTTGTGGGGTTCCTATACTGCCCTGGCATTTTAGGGGCCCTAAACCGTGAGGAGTAGTCTAGAAAACAAATGCCTCAAAATGACCTGTGATTAGGACGTTGGGCCCCTTAGCGCACCTAGGCTGCAAAAAAGTGTCACACATGTGGTATCACCGTACTCAGGAGAAGTAGTATAATGTGTTTTGGGGTGTATTTTTACACATACCCATGCTGGGTGGGAGAAATCTCTCTGTAAATGGACAATTGTGTGTAAAAAATCAAACAATTGTCATTTACAGAGATATTTCTCCCACCCAGCATGGATATGTGTAAAAATACACCCCAAAACACATTATACTACTTCTCCTGAGTACGGCGGTACCACATATGTGGCACTTTTTAACACCCTAAGTACGCTAAGGGGCCCAAAGTCCAATGAGTACCTTTAGGATTTCACAGGTCATTTTGCGACATTTGGTTTCAAGACTACTCCTCACGGTTTAGGGCCCCTAAAATGCCAGGGCAGTATAGGAACCCCACAAATGACCCCATTTTAGAAAGAAGACACCCCAATTTATTCCGTTAGGAGTATGGTGAGTTCATAGAAGATTTTATTTTTTGTCACAAGTTAGCGGAAAATGACACTTTGTGAAAAAAAAAATTAAAATCAATTTCTGCTAACTTGTGACAAAAAAATAAAAACTTCTATGAACTCACCATACTCCTAACGGAATACCTTGGGGTGTCTTCTTTCTAAAATGGGGTCATTAGTGGGGTTCCTATACTGCCCTGGCTTTTTAGGGGCCCTAAACCGTGAGGAGTAGTCTTGAAACAAAAATGACCTGTGAAATCCTAAAGGTACTCATTGGACTTTGGGCCCCTTAGCGCAGTTAGGCTGCAAAAAAGTGCCAATCATGTGGTATCGCCGTATTCGGGAGAAGTAGTATAATGTGTTTTGGGGTGTATTTTTACACATACCCATGCTGGGTGGGAGAAATACCTCTGTAAATGACAATCTTTTGATTTTTTTACACACAATTGTCCATTTACAGAGTTATTTCTCCCACCCAGCATGGGTATGTGTAAAAATACACCCCAAAACACATTATACTACTTCTCCCGAGTACGGCGATAACACATGTGTGACACTTTTTTGCACCCTAACTGCGCTAAGGGGCCCAAAGTCCAATGAGTACCTTTAGGATTTCACAGGTCATTTTGAGAAATTTTGTTTCAAGACTACCCCTCACGGTTTAGGGCCCCTAAAATGCCAGGACAGTATAGGAACCCCACAAAAGACTCCATTTTAGAAAGAAGACACCCCAAGGTATTTTGTTAGTAGTACGGTGAGTTCATAGAAGATTTTATTTTTTGTCACAAGTTAGCGGAAATTGATTTTTATTGGTTTTTTTCACAAAGTGTCATTTTCCGCTAACTTGTGACAAAAAATAAAATCTTCTATGAACTCACCGTACTACTAACGGAATACCTTGGGGTGTCTTCTTTCTAAAATGGGGTAATTTGTGGGGTTCCTATACTGTCCTGGCATTTTAGGGGCCCTAAACCGTGAGGAGTAGTCTTGAAACGAAATTTCTCAAAATGACCTGTGAAATCCTAAAGGTACTCATTGGACTTTGGGCCCCTTAGCGCAGTTAGGGTGCAAAAAAGTGGTATCGTCGTACTCAGGAGAAGTAGTATAATGTGTTTTGGAGTGTATTTTTACACATACCCATGCTGAGTGGGAGAAAGATCTCTGTAAGTGGACAATTGTGTGTAAAAAAAAAAAAAAAAATTGTCATTTACAGAGATCTTTCTCTCACCCAGCATCGGTATGTGTAAAAATACACCCCAAAACACATTATACTACTTCTCCTGAGTACGGCAATACCACATGTGTGGCACTTTTTTGCAGCCTAACCACGCTAAGGGGCCCAAAGTCCAATGAGCACCTTTAGACTTTACAGGGGTGCTTACAAATTAGCACCCCCCAAAATGCGAGGACAGTAAACACACCCCACAAATGACCCCATTTTGGAAAGTAGACACTTCAAGGTATTCAGAGAGGGGCATGGTGAGTCCGTGGCAGATTTAATTTTTTTTTGTCGCAAGTTAGAAGAAATGGAAATTTTTTTTTTTTGGTCACAAAGTGTCATTTTCCGCTTACTTGTGACAAAAATTAATATCTTCTATGAACTCACTATGCCTCTCAGTGAATACTTTGGGATGTCTTCTTTCCAAAATGGGGTCATTTGGGGGGTATTTATACTATCCTGGAATTCTAGCCCCTCATGAAACAGGTGGTCAGAAAAGTCATAGATGCTGGAAAATGGGAAAATTCACTTTTTGCACCATAGTTTGTAAACGCTATAACTTTTACCCAAACCAATAAATATACACTGAATGTTTTTTTTTTTAATCAAAAACATGTTTGTCCACATTTTTCGCGCTGCATGTATACAGAAATTTTACTTTATTTGAAAAATGTCAGCACAGAAAGTTAAAAAAATCATTTTTTTGCCAAAATTCATGTCTTTTTTGATGAATATAATAAAAAGTAAAAATCGCAAGAGCAATCAAATAGCACCAAAAGAAAGCTTTATTATTGACAAGAAAAGGAGCCAAAATTCAATTAGGTGGTAGGTTGTATGAGCGAGCAATAAACCGTGAAAGCTGCAGTGGTCTGAATGGAAAAAAAGTGGCCGGTCCTTAAGGGGGGGTAAAGCCCACGGTCCTCAAGTGGTTAGATATGGAAAAAGTTCACATACAAAACTTGAAAAAGGAAATGAATACAACATATACCCCACTTAGGGGAAAATATCACTATTAGCAGTGAAAACAGAGTATATGAAAACATAACATAGTTTTGATAGTGTTAGACATGAGAAATAATGTAAATGAACACATCTTTATTTTAAAAAAGAGAGAACAAGGAAGGGAAAGGATGGGAGAAAAAGGGAAGGAGGAAAAGATAAAGAGGGAAAAAGGAAAAGGATTTAAGTAGAGTCCATGGGTGAGAATCCCACATCATGCCTATGTCACTTTTCTTTCAATTGCGAAATCATCCCGTTTTTCAATGGTGTATTGGTTTAACATAGCAAAACCATAGCAAAACCTACTGTTGGCTATAAATCATAATCTATCACTCCTATTTGAAAACAGAATTCACTGAAGCTGTAAATTGCATCCCAGAACATAGTTTAGGGGCCATTACCTTTTAGACTATAGACATTTTTCTTTCATTTGCAAACGTAACCAGTTTTTTAATGGTGTATTGGCTTAACATAGCAAAACCTACTGTTGGTGGCTCTAGATTCTAATCTATCACTCCTATTTGCAAACAGATTTCACTGAAGGTGTAAATTGCATCCCAGAACATAGTTTAGGGCCATTACCTCTTCAGCTATAGTCATTTTTCTTTCGCTTCAAGGGTTTGTATTAAGAGAATGCCATAATACAACAAACAATAAAAAAAAACAAGAGAACCCCCAATTGTGGGGAAAGGCTATATACAACGTGGAAAATGACATAAAAATTACAAATATATATGGCTTAAAAAACGTATAAACATAGATACTCGACCACAGTCCTGTTAAACTTGAGAGAGAAGTGGGAAGGGTGGGTATACCACATCATGCTGTTGGCACCGACCAGTGGAAAAACTGGGAACAAGGGTAGGCAAAACGGGAAAGGAAATAAGGGGTGGTGGTGTGAGTTATCAATATGAACAAAATTCACCAATATCTGCCATACAATTTAAGAAGAACTGTACTGTACCATTGATCCTAATGCATCAATTTTCTTGGCAATACAAGACGTATATTACAAGGTGAAGATAAAAGTAAGTCAGGGAGTCAAAATGTATGCAAAGTGTAATTAAGGCCCACATTACTTTGATGTTGAATCCACGGATCCCAAATCTTAAAAAAGTTCTCCAGTCTCTCAAAGATTTTTGCCCTTATATGCTCGGAAAGCATGGTGTTGTTCAATTCAGTGAAGACTACCTCTACCGACAGCAAAGGCTGTTTCCACTGAGAGGCTAAGTGCCTTTTAGCTTGGGCCATGACTTATTGAATTAACTTATGGGTAGGATATAGGATTGATTGAGACTTGTCTCCTAGTAGTACTGTAGACGGGTCCATAGGGATTTGAATATTAAGCATAAGAGAGATTCTGTTCCATATTGCTTTCCAAAAATGCTGAGCTTTTGGACATCCCCACCAAACATGCCAAAGGTCGCCTTTTTGTTGGCAGTTACGGAAGCATAAATCAGAGACATCTATATAAAACCTATGAAGTTTTGTGGGGGTGAAATAGGTTATATGAAAAAGCTTAAGGGAAGTCTCTATAGATGAATAAAACAAAGAACCTCTCGTTAGAGTAGAGCAGCAGTGGGCCCATTTACTATCCGAGAGAGAAATATTACAATCCTTTTCCCATTCCAATTGAACCTTAAGCTTAGAGGGGGTGTTAGAATGCATTAGCGTGGAGTATAAATCTGAAATTAAACCCCTTTCCATTGGTTGGTTTTTTACACCTTACTTCGAATGGGGTATATATAAATATGTCATTATTTATATCTAGTGAAACTAGATATCTAAAAATCTGAGACATCCTCTCAATCTCATAACACAAAATCTCATCTGGGGGAACATTATGATCATTGTCAACATTATGATCATAGCACCTTTGTGACGCTATTTTGAAATTGGATAAGAATTTGCCTATAGCAATAACATTTTTGTCTATCCACCACTGAAATGTAAGAATTTGTAGGTCTGGAGGGTAGTCCGGATTTCTAAAGATGTTGGTCATGCAAGAAATTGGTGATTGTAGAGAGTAAACAAACCTCAACTTCGACCATAATCCTAAAGAGTGGGCCGCTACAGGAGAGTTTTTCCTGATAACGTTAGTATGAATAGTTTTGGACCACATTATACCTGGGAGGGACAAGGGACTCAGGAGCTTCGACTCAATTTCTACCCAAATAGGTGCAATAAATGTAGCATTGACTGCAGCTAGTTGAGAGAGCTGGGCTGCTTTATAATAATTCAAAAGAACTGGAGTATTCAGACTGCCCATGCCCCGAGTCTTAGCAAAGGTATCATATTTTATGCGTGCTTTGCACTTTCTCCATATAAAACTTTGGATTTGCCTCTGCAGATGTTTTAAAGGACCCTTTTTGATAGGTATGGGAAGAACTCTAAATAGGTATAATATGCGGGGTAGAAGAGTCATTCTAACTGAAGTAACTCTTCCTAATAAAGAGATTGGATAGTTATTCCAAGTTTCCAGATCCATGGACAACTTCTTAAGCATAGCAGGATAGTTATATTCATAAAGCATACCTGGATTGTGAGATTAATGCCAAAGTATTTAAGATACTTAGGCTGATATTGAAGGCCAAAGGAATTGGCCATTGCTAGGCCTGCTTTAGTACTAGTGTTTGAGAGCATGAGCTCTGATTTCTCAAGGTTAAGTTTAAAGCCTGGGAATGGGGAGAAAGTATTAATGACTTTAAGGAGGTTGGGAATTGAAGTCTGAGGTGAGAACAGCGTTAGCAGAATGTCGCAAAGAGTGATAATTTGTATTCTTTGAAACCAATAATATGCCTGGTGTTCTTCTTATCATTTCAGCTAGGGGCTCTATCATCAAAGTAAAGATTGCCAGTGAGAGAGGGCAACCCTGCCTGGTTTCCCTCTGAATTGGGAATGACACTCTGCTAGTAGCTGACATTTTTAAGAATACAGTGAGGCATGAATACAGTGTTCTTATCGCATTTAAGTAATTACCACAGAAACCACATTTCTGTAATACCGACAACATATAGGGCCATTTTATGAGGTCGAAGGCCTTCTCTATGTCCAGAGCTAATATGGCTAGACATAAAGAAGTGCCCCCAACGAAATGTTGTATATCCACTATTTTGCGGATGTTATCCGAGACCTGTCTAGATGGAATAAATCCAACTTGGTCCTTATGAATAAGGGCCGGAAGGATCTTATTGAGCCTAGTAGCCAAGATAGCAGTGAAGAGGTTATAGTCTATACCTAATAAAGAAATTGGACTGTAGTTTTTAGTTGCTAAGGGATCTCGTTGTGGTTTTGGGTACGATAGAAGAGGTAAGGAACTAGGGGGGGGGGGGGGGGGGAGGTTTTACCCTTCATAATGGAATTGAAGAATTTCAATAAGTGTGGGCTTAAAGTATATTCAAACTTTTTATAATAGAGGGCTGTTAAGCCGTCAGGCCCGGGTGATTTAGCATTCTTAGTTTTTTTAATAGCTTCCCTTAGTTCTTCAGGAGAGTTATCTTAATTAAGCTGTTTAATTGTATCAGGGGCTAAGGTTTTATGAATTGTTGGATTCAAAAAATCCAATTTCTCTCTTGATACTAAATCAGGGGCATCATCACTATACAAGTTTTTATAGTAATTTGAGAAAGTCTCATAAATCTTATCTGGATTGATTGGCCGTTATTTTTCCATTCGTACCTCGTATCTTAATGATTCTATTTATGGATTGTTGGTTCCTCAATTTTAGGGCCAGCCATCTGTTTGGCTTATTTACTTGGTCATATGCCAGAGCATTTGTCCAGCTTAGGGCCTTCTCACATTCTGCATTTAGGATGGCATTTAGTTTGGTATTTAAGTCTTGTAATTGCTTACAGAGGTAACTAGAGGGATTAGTCTGATTGATCACGTGGAGGGTGTTGATCTTATGTTCTAGATTGGAAATTACTATACCTTGTTCCCTCTTGTGTCTAGTAGCTAGTCTAATAAATTCTCCTCTGATTACGGTCTTATGGGCCATCCAACAAACTGCAGGGGAGACCTCATCAGTTGCATTTTCAAAAAAATAGTTATCAAGGGATGTTTCAATCTTAGAGCATATTTCAGGGTTATGAAGAAGTGATTCATTGAGGCGCCAGGGTGATCTCTGAGTTTTGGGTATAAGAGTAGTCATGGAAGTCAGTAGTGGGTCGTGATCCGACCAGGGACATAAGAGATGCCTGGAATAAGCCAACAATGAAGCACAATGGGAGGACATAAATCCTCCCATTGTGCTCCCTCCAAGTGTCAATTAATGAGTGAAGTTTCAATATACCATCGAAAAGGTCCTTCATCTTTCTGGCTTCAGAAGGATGTGGCTGAGTTGTTCTATCCAGGGAGTCATTCGGTGCCAAGTTAAAATCCCCTGCCCACATCAAGGAATCAAATTTAAGTTGGAGTAAAGCTTCTGAAATTGTATTAATGGTTTCAGTTACCAAATTAGGAGGGGCATATATATTAACAATGCACAATATGCCATTTAAATAGTTACCTACGATAATGTTATAGGTACCCTGGCTATCCTCTATATGAAAGGTCAGTTCAAAGGGGAAGGAGTCGGAAAGGAGAGTAATAACTCCCCTTTGTTTTTAATGGAACTTGGACATAAACATCCTTTTATAGTTCTTATGAAAGAACTTGGGACAGGATTTATTTGTGAAATGAGTTTCCTGTATGCATATGACATCAGGCATTGATTGTACTCACAGACTAAAGGCTTTTTTCCTCTTTTGAGGAGAGTTCAATCCCCTGACGTTGTGTGATATTACGTTACACGGTCTTGTAGCCATGGTATAAATAAAATGAGTGCTAGAGAAATAGGTGTAAACATGGTAGGTACAGTAGATATTAAGAATGAATAATGAAAAACAGTGCAGAATGGTGATAAAACAAAAAGGGTACCCATCTCACCAAATGGGTAAAAACCTCTATTATGAACACATAAATGAAAAGCTTGGGGGAAAACTGCACATGGTGCAGAAGGGATGCAAAGAGAGTACCCCCACAATAAAATGAGCTCCCCTGCTAGCATCATGGTAGGGGGGCAACAAAGGTAACCAAGCCAGATCACACACCAAGGCAAATCCAGAAGAATAATCCTGATGGAGCAATAGACAATATTAATTAATATTAACAATGTAGAAACAGCATACATTTATGTGAAACAAAAAGAGAACAGTGAGCCAGTTTACACCATAGGACATAAACGTAAGCATACATAAATAGAAATGATCACGACCAAACCTGTAGGGCACCTGATCACATGAAAACACAGTTGCATAGGGCTAAAAGTCCTATGAGAGCTTAAAGTAACATATAAACAGAAAAGTTGAGCTATGTCCAAGGTTAGAGCGAATACTTGACCTATAGCAAAGTTAACAATATATAGGGTAATTCTAAGGATTGGCAGTCAAGATCTCAGTGAGTCCAACATCATAAAGGGACCCACTGAGCAGTTCTTCTAGAGCATAACTAATCGTGTGTGAGAAGCTCAGTCAGATTAAAGTATAACAAAGAACCTAGATGTGTAAATAACAGCCACCCAGTAAATCCAACATCATAAAGGGGCCCACTTGGATGCTTAGAAAGCAACCATAAGTGTGGATCAATAATGGATTTCCATGTACATATCCAGTAGTCCTAAATCTGAGGCATCACAGTGGGCCAATCTCCAAAGCTAAGGCTCTAGGATGGTAACAAGATCCTCTTGCAGTGTTCCAAAGTCTAGCTGGTCTCTTGACGGAGCAAGGTGAAAGAAAATTGACTATACTTAGTATAGTCAATTTTCTTTCACCTGAAAAAAAAAAAAACAGTTCTTGAATGGTATATTGGTTTATTATGGCAAAAGCTACTGTTAGCTCAAGATCGAAAACTAATGCTGCCATCTGCAAACCTTTTTCTCTGAAACTTCCATTCACACATTGGAACATAGTTTAGGGGTCACTACATTACTTACTATAGTCATTTTTCTTGCAACTGAAAAACAACCAGTTTTTGAATGGTGTATTGGTTTACTATGGCAAAAGCTACTGTTAGCTCTAGATCGAAAACTAATGCTGCGATCTGCAAACTGTTTTCACTGCAAATTCCATTCACACCTTTGAACATAGCTTAGGGGTAATTTTATTACTTAGTATAGTCAATTTTCTTTCACCTGAAAAAAAAACCAGTTCTTGAATGGTATATTGGTTTACTAAAGCAAAAGCTACTGTTAGCTTTAGAACGAAAACTAATGCTACCATCTGCAAACCGTTTTCACTGAAACTTCAATTCACACCTTAGAACATAGTTTAGGGGCCACTACATTACTTACCATAGTCAATTTTATTTCAACTAAAAAAACACAAGTTTTTGAATGGTATATTGGTTTATTAATGCAAAAGGTACTATTAGCTTTAGATCGAAAACTAATGCTCCCATCTGCAAACTGTTTTCACTGAAACTTCCATTCACACCTTAGAACACAGTTTAGGGGTAGTTTTATTACTTAGTATAGTCAATTTTCTTTCAACTGAAAAAACAACCAGTTTTTGAATGGTATATTGTTTACTATGGCAAAAGCTACTGTTAGCTTTAGATCAAAATCTAATGCTGCCATCTGCAAACAGTTTTCACTGAAACTTCCATTCACACATTGGAACATAGTTTAGGGGTCACTACATTACTTACTATAGTCAATTATCTTTCAACTGAAAAAACAACCAGTTTTTGTATGGTATATTGGTTTACTATGGCAAAAGCTACTGTTAGCTTTAGATCGAAATTTAATGCTGCCATAGTCAATTTTGTTTCAACTAAAAAAAACAAAACAGTTTTTGAATGGTACTTTCCACCGTATAAGACACACTTTTTCTCCCCAAAAAATGGGGAGAAAAGGTCCCTGCATCTTATACTGCAAAGGCAGGGAATCCCTTAACTTGTGAACGCCCGCCGATATTACCCGCCAACACGCCACCATTGGGGATTCCCTGCCTGTGTCCCCGCTGTGCCTGGCTTTTCCTCACGTGCCACAGCTGTCC
This sequence comes from Hyperolius riggenbachi, assembly GCF_040937935.1. Taxonomy (NCBI): domain Eukaryota; kingdom Metazoa; phylum Chordata; class Amphibia; order Anura; family Hyperoliidae; genus Hyperolius; species Hyperolius riggenbachi. The sequence goes on along the minus strand of NC_090646.1, from coordinate 311,824,067 downwards.
CCAACAAAACTCTTCCTGCCCCCCCTGCCATGCGTGCATCTCTCTTAGTCCCCCCCCCCCCCCCGCTGCGTGTCTCGCATCTCCATTGTATACATTTCCCCAGGGTCAGCAACAGCAGCGGCGGCTTTCCAGATCCATTTCGCCGCGAGGACTGCAGACACCCGGCTACTCCATGTGTTTCCTCTACTTTGTGGCTTGTACTGATTGCGTCATCAGTAGCCGTGAAGTAAAGGAAACACATGGAGTAGCCGGGTGTCTGCAGTCCTCGCCGCGAAATGGATCTGGAAAGCCACTGCTGCCACTGCTGCCACTGCTGCTGCCACTGGGGAAATGTATACTGATTAGATGGGGACAGCTGGGGGTGGGGGACACATAATGACACATGGGGAAACAGGACAAATGGGGAGACAGAGGACGCATAAGGAGATGGACACATAAGGAGATGGACACATGAGGAGACAGGACACATGAAGAGATAGACACATGGGGAGACAGGACACATGTGGAGATGGACACATGGGGAGACAGGACACATGAGGAGATGGACACATTGGGAGACAGGACACATGAGGAGATGGACACATGGGGAGACAGGACACATGAGGAGACAGGACACATCCATCTCCTTGATGGACACATGGGGAGACAGGACACATGAGGAGACATGACACATGAGGAGATGGACACATGAGGAGACAGGATACATGGGGAGACAGGACACATGGGGAGAAGGCCACATGGGGATACAGGACACAGAAGGGCATATGAGGAGAAGGGGCAGTCAGGACACATGGGGAGAAGGGGCACACAAGACGCAAGGGTAGATGGACACATGGGGAGACAGGACACATGGAGGAGAAGGGGCACACAGGACACATGGGCAGAAACCATTTGGGGGATAACATGTACAAGACGCCCCTGGAATAAGGACGCACTAGGTTAAGTATATTTTTTTCCCTGGTTTTTGCCCTCTAATCCTGGGTGCGTCTTATATGACGCGAAATACGGTATATTGGTTTACTATGGCAAAAGGTACTGTTAGCTCTGAATCAAAAAGTAATGCTGCCATCTGCAAACCATTTTCACTGAAACTTCCATTCACACCTTTGAACATAGTTTAGGGGTCATTTCATTAATTACTATAGTCAATTTTCTTTCAACTAAAAAAACAACCAGTTTTTAAATAGTTATATTGGTTTACTATGGCAAAAGCTACTGTTAGCTCTTGATCAAAAACGAATGTTATCATCTGCAAACTGTTTTCACTAAAACTGCCATTCACACCTTACAACGTAGTTTAGGGGTCATTTTATTACTTAGTATAGTCAATTTTCTTTCACCTGAAAAAAAAAACAGTTTTTGAATGGTATATTGGTTTACTATGGCAAAAGGTACTGTTAGCTCTAGATCGAAAACGAATTCTGCCATCTGCAAACCGTTTTCACTAAAACTTCCATTCACACCTTAGAACATAGTTTAGGGGTCACTACACTACTTATTATAGTCAATTTTCTTTCAACTGAAAAAACAACCAGTTTTTGAATGGTATATTGGTTTACTATGGCAAAGGCTACTGTTAGCTCTAGATCGAAAACTAATGCTGCCATCTGCTAACCGTTTTCACTGAAACTTCCATTCACACCTTTGAACATAGTTTAGGGGTCATTTCAATAATTACTATAGTCAATTTTCTTTCAACTGAAAAAACAACCACTTTTTGAACGGTATATTGTTTTACTATGGCAAAAGCTACTATTAGCTTTAGATCGAAAACTAATGCTGCCATCTGCTAACCGTTTTCACTGAAACTTCCATTCACACCTTAGAACATAGTTTAGGGGTCACTACATTACTTACTGTAGTCAATTGTGTTTCAACCGAAAAAAACACAAGTTTTTGAATGGTATATTCGTTTATTATGGCAAAAGGTACTGTTAGCTTTAGATCGAAAACTAATGCTGCCACCTGCAAACCGTTTTCACTGAAACTTCCATTCACACATTGGAACATAGTTTAGGGGTCACTACATTACTTACTATAGTCAATTATCCTTCAACTGAAAAAACAACCAGTTTTTGTATGGTATATTGGTTTACTATGGCAAAAGCTACTGTTAGCTTTAGATGGAAATCTAATGCTGCCATCTGCAAACCGATTTCACTGAAAATTCCATTCACACCTTTGAACATAGCTTAGGGGTCATTTTATTACTTAGTATAGTCAATTTTCTTTCAACTGAAAAAACAATCAGTTTTTGAATGGTATATTGTTTTACTATGGCAAAAGCTACTGTTTGCTTTAGATTGAAAACTAATGGTCCCATCTGCAAACCGTTTTCACTGAAACTTCAATTCACACCTTAGAACATAGTTTAGGGGTCACTACACTACTTACCATAGTCAATTTTGTTTCAACTAAAAAAAAAAAAACAGTTTTTGAATGGTACCGTATTTTCCACCGTATAAGACATACTTTTTCTCCCCAAAAAATGGGGAGAAAAGGTCCCTGCATCTTATACGACAAGGGCAGGGAATCCCTTAACTTGCGAACGCCCGCCGATATTACCCACCAACACGCCGCCATTGGGGATTCCCTGCCTGTGTCCCCGCTGTGCCTGGCTTTTCCTCACGTGCCACAGCTGTCACCATCGAAACTCTTCCTGCCCCCCTGCCATGCATGCGTCTCTCCTGCCCCCCGACCCCCCCACCCCGCTGCGTGTCTCGCATCCCCATTGTATACATTCCCCCAGGGTCAGCAGCAGCAGCGGCGGCTTTCCAGATCCATTTCGCCGCGAGGACTGCAGACACCCGGCTACTCCATGTGTTTCCTCTACTTTGTGGCTTGTACTGATTGCATCATCAGTAGCCGCAAAGTAGAGGAAACACATGGAGTAGCCGGGTGTCTGCAGTCCTCGCGGCGAAATGGATCAGGAAAGCCACCGCTGCCACTGCTGCTGACACTGGGGAAATGCATACTGATTAGATGGGGACAGCTGGGGGTGGGGTGGGAAGCACATAATGACACATGGGGAAACAGGACAAATGGGGAGACAGAGGACGCATAAGGAGATGGACACATAAGGAGATGGACACATGAGGAGACAGGACACATAAAGAGATAGAAACATGGGGAGACAGGACACATGAGGAGATGGACACATTGGGAGACAGGACACATGATGAGATGGACACATTATGGAGACAGGACACATGAGGAGACAGGACACATCCATCTCCTCGATGGACACATGGGGAGACAGGACACATGAGGAGACAGGACACATGAGGAGATGGACACATGAGGAGACAGGATACATGGGGAGACAGGACACATGGGGAGAAGGCCACATGGGGATACAGGACACAGAAGGGCATATGAGGAGAAGGGGCAGTCAAGACACATGGGGAGAAGGGGCACACAGGACCCATGGGTAGATGGACACATGGGGAGACAGGACACATGGAGGAGAAGGGGCACACAGGACACATGGGCAGAAACCATTTGGGGGATAACATGTACAAGACGCCCCTGGAATATGGACGCACTAGGTTAAGTATATTTTTTTCCCTGGTTTTTGCCCTCTAATCCTGGGTGCGTCTTATATTCTGGAGCGTCTTATACGACGCGAAATACGGTATATTGGTTTACTATGGCAAAAGGTACTGTTAGCTCTGAATCAAAAAGTAATGCTGCCATCTGCAAATCATTTTCACTGAAACTTCCATTTACACCTTTGAACATAGTTTAGGGGTCATTTCATTAATTACTATAGTCAATTTTCTTTCAACTAAAAAAACAACCCGTTTTCAAATGGTATATCGGTTTACTATGGCAAAAGCTACTGTTAGCTCTTGATCAAAAACGAATGTTGCCATCTGCAAACTGTTTTCACTAAAACTGCCATTCACACCTTACAACGTAGTTTAGGGGTCATTTTATTACTTAGTATAGTCAATTTTCTTTAAACTGAAAAAGCAACCAGTTTTTGAATGGTATATTGGTTTACTATGGCAAAAGCTACTGTTAGCTCTAGATCGAAAACTAATGCTGCCATTTGCAAACCCTTTTCACTGAAACTTCCATTCACACCTTTGAACATAGTTTAGGGGTCATTTCAATAATTACTATAGTCAATTTTCTTTCAACTAAAAAAACAACTAGTTTTTGAATGGTATATTGGTTTACTATGGCAAAAACTACTGCTAGCTCTAGATCGAAAACTAATGCTTTCATCTGCAAACTGTTTTCACTGAAAATTCCATTTACACCTTTGAACATAGTTTAGGGGCCATTTAATTACTTATAGTCAATTTTCTTTCAACTGAAAAAACAACCACTTTTTGAATGGTATATTGTTTTACTATGGCAAAAGCTACTATTAGCTTTAGATCGAAAACTAATGCTGCCATCTGCTAACCGTTTTCACTGAAACTTCCATTCACACCTTAGAACATAGTTTAGGGGTCACTACATTACTTACTGTAGTCAATTGTGTTTCAACTGAAAAAAACACAAGTTTTTGAATAGTATATTGGTTTACTATGGCAAAAGCTACTGTTACATCTAGATCGAAAACTAATGCTGCCATCTGCAAACCTTTTTTTACTGAAACTTCCATTCACTCCTTTGAACATAGTTTAGGGGTCATTTCATCACTTACTATAGTCAATTTTCTTTCACCTGAAAAAACAACCATTTTTTGAATGGTATATTGGATTACTATGGCAAAAGCTACTGTTAGCTCTAGATCGAAAACTAATGCTCCCATCTGCAAACTGTTTTCACTGAAATTCAATTCAAACCTTTACACATAGTTTAGGGGTCATTTTATTACTTAGTATAGTCAATTTTCTATCACCTGAAAAAAAAACAACAGTTTTTAAATGGTATATTGGTTTACTATGGCAAAAGGTACTGTTAGCTTTAGATCGACAACTAATGCTGCCATCTGCAAACCGTTTTCACTAAAACTTCAATTCACACCTTAGAACATAGTTTAGGGGTCATTTTATTACTTCCTATAGTCAATTTTCTTCCAACTAAAAAAACAACCGTTTTTTGAATGGTATATTGGTTTAGTATGGCAATGGGCAATAGCCTAAATCAGAATACATTTTACGCGCTTACGCATATATTGACTTTGCTTATCGCGTAAAACGGACAAACACCGCATATAGCTGTAACTTGGCGTTTAAAATGCGACAACAGTAGTTGCGCATCAAAATACGCGTTCTAATCCGGTTTTTCTAACAACTAGACATTTCTACTACCCCTTCTAAGTTGGAACTTTAATAACTCAACACTTAAGCATATTCCATTTATTATCTCTCTGAAGGTTAAAAATATTTTATATGCATATTTATACTTTATACTTATTTTCTTGTATTAATAAAGATAAGTTTTCTTAAGAAACAACAACTAGAAACACCTGCTCACAAATCAACTGTAAGTAATGCTCATTAGCGCTCAATTTTAATATTACTGCAATTGATATGCATCTTGATTTCTGATATGCCTTATCTACTTGTTTGAACTCATTGTTAAAATTTTTTGAAAACTCCAATAAAAAACTATTGTTATTGGTTTACTATGGCAAAAGCTACTGTTAGGGCTAGATTGAAAACGAATGCTGCCATCTGCAAACCATTTTCACTAAAACTTCAATTCACACCTTAGAACATAGTTTAGGGGTCATTTCATCACTTACTATAGTCAATTTTCTTTCACCTGAAAAAAACAACCATTTTTTGAATGGTATTTTGGATTACTATGGCAAAAGCTACTGTTAGCTCTAGATCGAAAACGAATGCTCCCATTTGCAAACCGTTTTCACTGAAACTTCAATTCAAACCTTTAAACATAGTTTAGGGGTTATTTTTCTTACTTAGTATAGTCAATTTTCTATCACCTGAAAAAAATAAACAGTTTTGGAATGGTATATTGGTTTACTATGGCAAAAGGTACTGTTAGCTTTAGATCGACAACTAATGCTGCCATCTGCAAACCGTTTTCACTAAAACTTCCATTCACACCTTAGAACATAGTTTAGGGGTCATTTTATTACTTAGTATAGTCAATTTTCTTTCACCTGAAAAAAAAATAGTTTTTGAATGGTATGTTGGTTTACTATGGCAAAAGCTACTGTTAGCTCTGGATCGAAAACTAATGCTCCCCTCTGCAAACTGTTTTCACTGAAACTTCCATTCACACCTTTGAACATAGTTTAGGGGTCATTTTATTACTTACAATAGTCAATTTTCTTTCAACTGAAAAAACTACCAATTTTTGAATGGCAAATTGGTTTACTATGGCAAAACCTACTGTTAGCTTTAGATCGAAAACTAATGCTGCCATCTGCAAATTGTTTTCACTGAAACTTCAATTCACACCTTAGAACATAGTTGAAGGGTCACTATATTACTTACTATAGTCAATTTTCTTTCAACTAAAAAACAACCAGTTTTTGAATGGTATGTTGGTTTACTATGGCAAAAGCTACTGTTAGCTCTAGATTGACAACTAATGCTGCCATCTGCAAACCGTTTTCACTGAAAATTCCATTTACACCTTTGAACATAGTTTAGGGGTCATTTAATTACTTTATATAGTCAATTTTCTTTCAACTGAAAAAACAACCACTTTTTGAACGGTATATTGTTTTACTATGGCAAAAGCTACTATTAGCTTTAGATCGAGAACTAATGCTGCCATCTGCTAACCGTTTTCACTGAAACTTCCATTCACACCTTAGAACATAGTTTAGGGGTCACTACATTACTTACTGTAGTAAATTGTGTTTCAACCGAAAAAAACACAAGTTTTTAAACGGTATATTGGTTTACTATGGCAAAAGCTACTGTTACATCTAGATCGAAAACTAATGCTGCCATCTGCAAACCTTTTTTTACTGAAACTTCCATTCACACCTTTGAACATAGTTTAGGGGTCATTTCATCACTTACTATAGTCAATTTTCTTTCACCTGAAAAAACAACCATTTTTTGAATGGTATATTGGATTACTATGGCAAAAGCTACTGTTAGCTCTAGATCGAAAACTAATGCTCCCATCTGCAAACTGTTTTCACTGAAACTTCAATTCAAACCTTTAAACATAGTTTAGGGGTCATTTTATTACTTAGTATAGTCAATTTTCTATCACCTGAAAAAAAAAACAGTTTTTAAATGGTATATTGGTTTACTATGGCAAAAGGTACTGTTAGCTTTAGATCGACAACTAATGCTGCGATCTTCAAACCGTTTTCACTAAAACTTCAATTCACACCTTAGAACATAGTTTAGGGGTCATTTCATTACTTCCTATAGTCAATTTTCTTTCAACTAAAAAAACAACCAGTTTTTGAATGGTATATTGGTTTACTATGGCAAAAGCTACTGTTAGCTCTAGATGAGGAATCAGGAATCAGGAATTCTTTATTTCGCCAAGCATGACTGGGTCATGCCCGGAATTCGGTTTGGCACAGTACATATAGCTCAAGAGAAAACGATAGATAGCATAGAACAGCAGAACAGAAGTTACGCTCAACTTATATACAGAGGGCAAGAAATTACATTCACATTATATTGCACTAACATTTGCATTCCATGCCACAGCAACAGTTATACTGTCCCGTAACAGTAAAGTCATGAAATGGCTTGTTCTTAATTAGTTATTGTGTGCTGATGGGAGTATGTGGAGGGAATTTAGAAGGTTGACGGCCGAGGGAAAGAAAGAGTTACTGTGTCTGGCAGTCCTTGTGGAGATGGCCTGAAGCCTCCCTCCCAGTGGGAGCTGACAGAAGTAGCGGTGACCCGGGTGTGCAGGATCATTGCCCTTGATCCCAGCCTTCTCTTGTGTACGAGGTCAAGTGGGGGAAGAGGTTTCCAATAACCCTCTCCACTGCCCTGATGACCCTCTGAAGTGTGAGCCTGTCACTGGTGGTGGCGCCCATGTACCAGACCAGGATGGAGGAGCAGAGGATCGATTCAATGGTGGCGGAGTAGAAGCTGGTCAAGATCTCTGGGACCATGCCGAACTTCCTCAGCTGATGAAGGAAGTAGAGTCTCTGCTGGACTTTCCCTTGGATGATAGTGATGTTAGGCCTCCAGCTGAGGTCACTGGAGATGGTAGTGCCCAGGAGACGGGCACAGGGCACTCTTTCCACTTCCGTCCCGTCAATGTGAATTGGTGGTGGGGTGGGTGCGGACTTCCTGAAGTCAACGATTAGCTCGACAGTTTTTGTGGTGTTGAGCACTAGCTTGTTCTCCTTGCACCATTGGGAGATTCTCTCCACCTGCTGACAGTACTCCTGGATGTTGTCCTTGGTGATGAGCCCGAGAATGGTGGTGTCGTCGGCGAACTTGATAACATTGACCGCGTCTGCCTTGGATCTGCAGTTGTTCGTGTAGAGGGAGAACAGCAGTGGAGACAAGACGCAGCCTTGAGGGGCACCTGTGTTCGTGATCATAGTTTGTGAGTGGATGCCACCCAGCCTGACAGTTTGGGATCTGTTGGTGAGAAAGTCTGTGATCCAGAGGCGCAGGCTTGGGTGCACACCAAGTGTGGCTAGTTCTTCCTGTAGGATGCGTGGACAAATAGTGTTGAATGCTGAGCTAAAGTCCAGGAGTAGAATTCTGGCATACATTCCTGGTCTGTCAAGGTGGTCATAAATGAACTCCAGGCAGATGTTAATAGCATTGTCAGCGAACCTGTTTGCCCTATACGCGAACTGATGGGGGTCTAGAAGGGGCAAGGTGGAGATCTTGAGGTTGGATAGGACCACTCGCTCCAGGGTTTTCATTATGATGGACGTAAGAGCTACTGGCCTGAAGTTATTCAGGTCAGAGACTCACTGTTTCTTAGGGACAAGTATGATGGTCGACCTCTTGAAACATCTGGGGACTATTCCATCCCTCAGGGATTTGGTGAAGATGGTGGTGAGGATGGGAGCGAGTAGCCTGGAGCAGGTTTTCAGGCAGGCTGGGGACATGCCGTCTGGTCCAGGGGCTTTCCTGGTGTTTAGCCTTGACAGGAGTAGCAGGACATCAGCTTCGTTCACCACTAGAGGAGGAGCTTGGCTCATGGTGTTCTTCTTGAGGCGAGGGGGGGGGATTTGGCAGATCCAGATGTACCCATTGTTCTTGCTGCCTTTCAAACCTGCGGTAGAACTTGCTGAGTTCTTCGGCTAGCTCCGGACTGGGAGGTGCATGTTGGGGGAGGCCTTGTAGTTGGTGGCCACCCTAAGCCCCTTCCACACAGCTTGAGTGTCATTTGAGTGCAGGTTTTGTTCCATCCTCTCAGCATAGTCCCTTTTGGCAGCCCTCAGTTCTCGATTAAGGTCATTCCTCGCCTCCCTATAGACCTCCTAGTTGCCAGTCTTGTGTGCGATTTATTTTCGCCTCCGCAGATGCCGTAGCTTGTTGGTGAACCACGGCTTGTTGTTCGGATAGACCTTAAAGAATTTGGTTGGTACGCACGAGTCTTCACAGAAGCTGATGTATGAGGCAACATTGTCTGCCCACTCGTCTATGTTTGGTGCTTTCTGGTACTCCCAGTCAGTGCAGTCGAAACATGCTTGGAGTTGGAGCTTGGCCTCGTCCGACCATACTTTGGCAGATTTAAGAGTCGGTTTGGCAGATTCTAGGCGTCTCTTGTAGGTGGGGATCAGGTGGATGACACAGTGGTCAGAGGAGCTCCCTCCCAAACAAGCTGGACGAACTGTGCCTCCTCTGCGACAGGAGGGACATCAGCAGGACAATGCCAGTCCTCTACTTCACAGAAACCTGGTTACACGAGGACATCCCTGAGAACTCTCTACACCTCCCAGGTTTCAGCCTCACCCGTGCAGACCGGGACCCTGTCCTCTCCGGGAAGATGAGAGGAGGCGGTATCTGCTTCTATATCAGCTCCTCATGGTGCACCACCACGACAGTACTTTTATAGATCGAAAACGAATGCTCCCCACTGCAAACCGTTTTCTCTGAAACTTCCATTCACACCTTTGAACATTGTTTAGGGGTCATTTTATTACTTAGTGTAGTCAATTTTCTTTCACCTGAAAAAAAAAACAGTTTTTGAATGGTATATTTGTTTACTATGGCAAAAGCTACTGTTAGCTCTAGATCGAAAACGAATGCTCCCCTCTGCAAACCGTTTTCACTGAAACTTCCATTCACACCTTTGAACATAGTTTAGGGGTCATTTTATTACTTACAATACTCAATTTTCTTTCAACTTAAAAAAAAAAACAATTTTTGAATGGCAAATTGGTTTACTATGGCAAAACCTACTGTTCGCTTTAGATCGAAAACTAATGCTGCCATCTGCAAACTGTTTTCACTGAAACTTCAATTCACACCTTAGAACATAGTTGAGGGGTCACTATATTACTTACTATAGTCAATTTTGTTTCAACTAAAAAGACATACGTTTTTGGATGGTATACTGGTTTACTATGGCAAAATGTATTGTTAGCTTTAGATCGAAAACGAATGCTGCCATCTGCAAACCGTTTTCACTAAAACTTCCATTTACACCTTAGAACATAGTTTAGGGGTCACTACATTACTTACTATAGTCAATTTTCTTTCAACTAAAAAACAACCAGTTTTTGAATGGTATATAGGTTTACTATGGCAAAAGGTACTGTTAGCGCTAGATCAAAAACTAATGCTGCCATCTGCAAACTGTTTTCACTAACACTGCCATTCATACCTTTGAACATAGTTTAGAGGGTCATTACATTACTTACCCCTTTCTGGACCAGCACCCTCTGCCCCCTTAAGGACCAGAGGGTGCTGGTCCAGCAAACCGCCGCTTCCCGACGAATCGCCGCAAGTTACCGTCGCTCCCACCGTACACGCCACTCTGTCCCCACCGCAGGCTGCTCTCTCTGCCGTCGCTATGACGGCAGAGCGCTGTGCGCCGGTCAGGAGCCGCTATCATTGGCTCCTGACCCTGGCATTCCATGTAAGCCAATGGGAACGGCTTACAGGAATGACAGGGCCAGGAGCCAATGAAAACGACTCCTGCCCGGCTCACAGTGCTCTGCCGTCATAGAGGCGGCAGGGCAGCTGATTGCGGCGGGGGCAGAGCGGACCGAGCGACGCGGACGGGCTGGGGCGCGCGGTCAATGGGACATAGAGTTTACGTCCTGTCAGGACCGCAGCGCCCCCTGCCCGCCGTAGATTTATACTCGCTCGGTCCGAAGGTGGTTAATATAGTCAATTTTCTTTCACTAAAAAACAACCAGTTTTTGAATGGTATTTTGGTTTACTATGGCAAAAGTTACTGTTAGCTCTTGATCAAGAACTAATGTTGCCATCTGCAAACCGTTTTCACTGAAACTTCAATTCACACCTTAGAACATAGTTTAGGGGTCACTACATTACTTACTATAGTCAATTTATTTTCAACTAAAAATACATACGTTTTTGAATGGTATATTGGTTTACTATGGCAAAAGGTATTGTTAGCTTTAGATCGAAAACTACTGCTGCCATCTGCAAACCGTTTTCACTAAAACTGCCATTAATACCTCAGGTACAGACTAACCAGCAAGCTCATGGTGACCCAGAACTCATTGGAGTGTGTAAGGGACTACAATGGTCCTAAAAGACCCCTTACTAAGATGTTAAGAAAAACAAAAGTTTGCTTTCCTAAAACAGAAAGAATTTGCGATAATTCAGGTTGGAGTGAGCTTGAGATGTCTCCCAGTGCAACACTGCTGAATATATGCAAATTAACCATTGTACCCTTAGAAGCTAAACACACCTCCAGAACCGCTGGAATGCAATGATGTGTCAGCTTGTTAATTTGTACAGAGCCATAATAATCCAACATGCATACAGACTGTTTCGGATTGTTTGATCCTCATCAGTGCATGGCATGGATTAATTTGGCTCTATGGAGTAGGGCTTGTAAATCCGATAGGTACAGACTAACCAGCAAGCTCATGGTGACCCAGAACTCATTGGAGTGTGTAAGGGACTGCAATTAATTAACTCATTGGAGTGTGTATATAATTAACACCTTAGAACATAGTTTAGGGGTCACTACATTACTTACTATAGGCAATTTTCTTTTAACTGAAAAACAACAAGTTGTTTAATGGTATATTGGTTTACTATGGCAAAAGCTACTGTTAGCTCTAGATCAAAAACTAATGCTCCCCTCTGCAAACCGTTTTCACTGAAACTTCCATTCACACCTTTGAACATACTTTAGGGGTCATTTTATTACTTACAATACTCAATTTTCTTTCAACTTAAAAAAAAAACAATTTTTGAATGGCAAATTGGTTTACTATGGCAAAACCTACTGTTCGCTTTAGATCGAAAACTAATGCTGCCATCTGCAAACTGTTTTCACTGAAACTTCAATTCACACCTTAGAACATAGTTGAGGGGTCACCATATTACTTACTATAGTCAATTTTGTTTCAACTAAAAAGACATACGTTTTTGGATGGTATACTGGTTTACTATGGCAAAATGTATTGTTAGCTTTATATCGAAAACGAATGCTGCCATCTGCAAACCGTTTTCACTAAAACTTCCATTTACACCTTAGAACATAGTTTAGGGGTCACTACATTACTTACTATAGTCAATTTTCTTTCAACTAAAAAACAACCAGTTTTTGAATGGTATATAGGTTTACTATGGCAAAAGGTACTGTTAGCGCTAGATCAAAAACTAATGCTGCCATCTGCAAACTGTTTTCACTAACACTGCCATTCACACCTTTGAACATAGTTTAGAGGGTCATTACATTACTTACCCCTTTCTGGACCAGCACCCTCTGCCCCCTTAAGGACCAGAGGGTGCTGGTCCAGCAAACCGCCGCTTCCCGACGAATCGCCGCAAGTTACCGTCGCTCCCGCCGTACACGCCACTCTGTCCCCACCGCAGGCTGCTCTCTCTGCCGTCGCTATGACGGCAGAGCGCTGTGCGCCGGTCAGGAGCCGCTATCATTGGCTCCTGACCCTGGCATTCCATGTAAGCCAATGGGAACGGCTTACAGGAATGACAGGGCCAGGAGCCAATGAAAACGACTCCTGCCCGGCTCACAGTGCTCTGCCGTCATAGAGGCGTCAGGGCAGCTGATTGCGGCGGGGGCAGAGCGGACCGAGCGACGCGGACGGGCTGGGGCGCGCGGTCAATGGGACGTAGAGTTTACGTCCTGTCAGGACCGCAGCGCCCCCTGCCCGCCGTAGATTTATACTCGCTCGGTCCGAAGGTGGTTAATATAGTCAATTTTCTTTCACTAAAAAACAACCAGTTTTTGAATGGTATTTTGGTTTACTATGGCAAAAGTTACTGTTAGCTCTTGATCAAGAACTAATGTTGCCATCTGCAAACCGTTTTCACTGAAACTTCAATTCACACCTTAGAACATAGTTTAGGGGTCACTACATTACTTACTATAGTCAATTTAGTTTCAACTAAAAATACATACGTTTTTGAATGGTATATTGGTTTACTATGGCAAAAGGTATTGTTAGCTTTAGATCGAAAACTACTGCTGCCATCTGCAAACCGTTTTCACTAAAACTGCCATTAATACCTCAGGTACAGACTAACCAGCAAGCTCATGGTGACCCAGAACTCATTGGAGTGTGTAAGGGACTACAATGGTCCTAAAAGACCCCTTACTAAGATGTTAAGAAAAACAAAAGTTTGCTTTCCTAAAACAGAAAGAATTTGCGATAATTCAGGTTGGAGTGAGCTTGAGATGTCTCCCAGTGCAACACTGCTGAATATATGCAAATTAACCATTGTACCCTTAGAAGCTAAACACACCTCCAGAACCGCTGGAATGCAATGATGTGTCAGCTTGTTAATTTGTACAGAGCCATAATAATCCAACATGCATACAGACTGTTTCGGATTGTTTGATCCTCATCAGTGCATGGCATGGATTAATTTGGCTCTATGGAGTAGGGCTTGTAAATCCGATAGGTACAGACTAACCAGCAAGCTCATGGTGACCCAGAACTCATTGGAGTGTGTAAGGGACTGCAATTAATTCACTTATTGGAGTGTGTATATAATTAACACCTTAGAACATAGTTTAGGGGTCACTACATTACTTACTATAGGCAATTTTCTTTCAACTGAAAAACAACAAGTTGTTTAATGGTATATTGGTTTACTATGGCAAAAGCTACTGTTAGCTCTAGATCGAAAACGAATGCTCCCATCTGCAAACCATTTTCACTGAAACTTCCATTCACACCTTTGAACGTAGTTTAGGGGTCATTTCAATAATTACTATAGTCAATTTTCTTTAAACTGAAAAAAACAACCAGTTTTTGAATGGTATATTGTTTTACTATAGCAAAAGCTACTATTAGCTTTAGATCGAAAACTAATGCTGCCATCTGCAAACCGTTTTCACTGAAACTTCAATTCACACCTTAGACCATAGTTTAGGGGTCACTACATTATTTACTATAGTCAATTTTCTTTCGTTTCAAGGGTTTTTATTGAGTAAAAGTCAAAATACAACATCAAGAAAAAATATTAGATAACCCCACACGTGGGGAAGTGCAAAATTACATCTGTTATAACAATTCGAATAAATGAGATCATACAGAACATATTTCCTACAATGTCAATTTTTATATCAACAATCAAGCTATAACTGCAATCTAGGTTTGGGGAGGGAGGGAAGGTCAGACCTTAGGAAAGAATAAAGGAAAAAGGGAAAGGATAAAGGGATATGGAGGGGTAAAGGACGGTCCATGGGTGGGTAATACCACATCATGCCAATGGAGCCGACCAGGGGAAAGTTGAGGTATGAGGTAGGAAAAAAGGGGACAGGGCGGAAAACAGTGAGATATATCAGAGTAAATCAGAAGTACCACCATATGTATTTTGCAGGATGTGATGAGCCGAGCCCGGCATAGACTCCAGAGATCACCTCTATCCTAGTATACATAGTCAGGGGAATTAAAATGAGTGAAGCATATAGCTTAGGCCCAGGTTATCTTGGTGTTGGATCCATGGGTCCCAAATTTTGAAAAAGTTGTCCAGCCTATCAAATATTTTGGCTCTAATATGTTCGGACAACATGGTTTTATTTAGGTCACAAAAGACCTCCTCCACAGACAAAGGGGATCTTTTCCACTGGGAGGCCAAATGTCTTTGTGACGGATTGCGGAGAAACCGCCGCGCCTTCTGACAGTGAGGCGGCGGTGTCTGCGCACAGAGCGGCGGTTTCCCCGCAGCAACATGCGTCTAGTTTGTCTGGACCCAGTAGTGCACACAGATGGAGAGCTACGTGCGCGCCGCAAGACAGGCTCTTTATACCAATAGGAGAAGGGTCAGCTGATCGAGGCGGTCAGCTGATCCCAGCTCAGTAGTTGATTGTTTGATGGTTGATGGGAGCTGGGCGGCGCTGGAGAGCGCTTCACTATATATATCCCTTGCTATTCAGTTGCTGGTTGTCTGGCGTTGCGAATGCCTATGTGTTAGCACTCAGACCTTAGTCAGATCTTTCAGTGTGGTGAATCCACACTTAGCCAGTTTACTGTGTATTATCTGTGTTATTCATTAGACCAGTTCCAGGGTGTAGAGACCACGGGCCTCACACCCCAGACTAGGAATACTGTGTATCATCTGTGTTATTCCTTAGACCAGTTCCAGGGTGTAGAGACCACGGACCTCACATCCCAGACTAGGAATAGTGTGTATCATCTGTGTTATTCCTTAGATCAGTTCCAGGGTGTAGAGACCACGGACCTCACACCCAGACTAGGCAACTTGTGTTATCATTCTGTCATACATCAGACTAGTTCCAGGGTGTAGAGACCACGAACCTCACACCCAGACTAGGCATTGTTTGATATCTAAACAGACAAATGATAAGCGCTCAAGGATGCACCTGAATTGTAAGCCATCAGCGGCAATGCAGAGCCCCCTAGGGCTGAATACATGCCTCTAATGCAAAACAGATGCAAAATTATGTGCTAAATTCTAATCTAAAAATGTGAGAGTGAATTTAAAACCGTGAAGGCAGCTAGCCACTTGTATACTTACATTCAATTTTTGCACAGTGGGAGAAATGGCAGCGCTTTCAAACAAACCTCATACCTGAATGGTTTATCTGCAATGGTGAGCAGAGCTCCAGAAACTGGACTATATTACACACCCAGCATACACTGCAGGCAAAGAGAGGGAGGGGAAATTAGTGATTAGTCTGCACTGGTGGGCAGAGCTCCAGAATCTGGACTATATTACACACCCTGCATCACTATAGACCAAGGGGGGGTGTTAGCTTCAGTGATAATTAGTGCACAAATTATGACCTAATAGACTTCCCCACGGCGGTGACGTACCCCCTTTGGGAAGACCTACCTCTAACCTAGCGATAAAAACATAATTCCTCGTGCTGCTATTCATAAATGGTATACACATTTCATAAGACAAGCAAAACAGACAAATGATAAGCGCTCAAGGATGCACCTGAATTGTAAGCCATCAGCGGCAATGCAGAGCCCCCTAGGGCTGAATACATGCCTCTAATGCAAAACAGATGCAAAATTATGTGCTAAATTCTAATCTAAAAATTTGAGAGTGAATTTAAAACAGTGAAGGCAGCTAGCCACTAGTATCCTTACATTCAATTTTTGCACAGTGGGAGAAAAGGAAGCGCTTTCAAACAAACCTCATACCTGAATGGTTTATCTGCAATGGTGAGCAGAGCTCCAGAAACTGGACTATATTACACACCCAGCATACACTGCAGGCAAAGAGAGGGAGGGGGAATTAGTGATTAGTCTGCACCGGTGGGCAGAGCTCCAGAAACTGGACTATATTACACACCCTGCATCACTATAGACCAAGGGGGGGTGTTAGCTTCAGTGATAATTAGTGCACAAATTATGACCTAATAGACTTCCCCACGGCGGTGACGTACCCCCTTGGGGAAGACCTACCTCTAACCTAGCGATATCTGTTTGATATCTGTTATGACGTATTGCTTTCCTGACCACTCCTCTGATCTCTGATTCGGTACCTTGCACTTCTGATATTCCGTTGCCAAACCCTGCTGGCCTTGGATACCGAATCAGCTTCCTGTCTTTGTACTTTATCTGTCAGTGTGTTGCCGACCCGGCCTGCCCGACCTTTCTGGCTGTCACCCACCCCTTGGGTGCTCAGCCTGCCTGAAGGGGCCCCCTGCTTCTCAGAGGGGGCACTGCTGCAAAACCAGTCAGGGTCTCCTTCTCCTGGAGTCCTTGACTGCAGTAGAGTCTGTCTCTACTTATTGGACCACCTGCTACCCCGGTGGTCCAATTTCTACTGTTACACCAAACACTTACACGCTTCAGGTGTCCAGAGGTTAGCAATATATCTGTATTATCGGTGATTCTGCAGATCATCAATAATCAGGTATATATCTGTATTCTTGGTGATACTGCAGATCACCAATAATCAGATTCTCTCTGCGTGCTGACACCAATCGTTACAGTCTTTTAGCCTGTGCCATAACATACTGTATTAGCTTGTGAACAGGGTGTAAAAGGGATTGCGGCCTATTTCCAAGGTGCACAATGGTTGGATCCAGGGGGATTTGTTTTACTATCATCAGGGAAATCTTGTTCCATATTGCCTTCCAGTATTGTTGAGCTGAAGGACATTCCCACCAGACATGCCACAGGTCCCCCCTCTGACCACAGTTTCTGAAGCATAGTTCAGATGTATCAGAGTAAAACTGGTGCATCCTAGAGGGTGTAAAATATATTCTATGAAATAACTTAAGCGAGGTCTCGATTGAAGAGTAGAAGAGGGACCCTCTGGTAAGAATAGAACAACAGTGGGCCCACTTGACATCTGAGAGAGAGGAGCCACAATCCCGCTCCCAATCAGTATGGACCTTAAGCCGGGGTGTAGTGGTTGTTTGGGTTAGTGTTACATACAAGTCCGAAATTAAGCCTTTTTCAACGGCCTGATTTTTGCATTTTACTTCGAATGGGGAATAAATCAGAATCTCACCCTGCACATTGCATGTAGCTGAAAATTGAAAGCAATCTCTCCCATTCACCAGGTGGCACATCATTGTCTCTCCCAAACTGGTGAGGTGAGGCAAGCTTAAAATGTGACGTACATTTACCTAGGGTGATTAACCCCTTTTGGATCCACCATTGAAATCTGTGCGTCTGAAGACCTTGTGGAAAGTCTGGGTTCCTAAAGATATTTGTCATGCAGCATATTGGAGACTGTAAAGCATGAGAATATCGCAACCTTGACCATAAGCCTAATGAGTGCGCGGCTACAGGGGATTTCTTCCTTAGAATAGTGGTGTGGATGGATTTGGACCACATCAAACCTGACAGAGATAGGGGCCTAAGGAGTTCTGACTCAATATCCACCCAGATAGGAGCGCCAGATCTTAAATTTACTGCCGCAAGCTGTGTCAGTTGTGCCGAATACTAATAATTTATTAAGATTGGGGCATTTAAGCCTCCCATGTCACGGGGCCTTGCAAGAGTAGAGTATTTCATACGAGCTTTGCGTTTCCGCCAAATGAACTATTGGATTTGTTTCTGGAGGCGCCCCAAAGTGCCTTTCTTAACTGAGATGGGTAGAACTCTAAAGAGGTATAGGATTCGAGGTAGCAGGGTCATCTTTACTGATGTAACTCTGCCCAGAAGAGATATTGGGTAATTGTTCCATATTTCTAAGTCTGTGGATAGTTTCCTGATCATGGCGGGATAGTTTTGCTCATATAGTTTATTTGGGTCTATTGTTAGGTTGATGCCCAGGTATTTAAGGTACCTAGGTTGATATTGTAAGCCCAATGAGCGAGCAATTTCTTGACCGGCTTTAGTGTCAGTGTTCGACAACATCAGCTCCGATTTGTCCAGGTTTAACTTGAAACCGGAAAAAAGGGAGAAGGTATCAATGACCTCAAGTAGGGCCAGAATAGAAGTTTGAGGAGAAGTCAGTGTCAACAGGATGTCGTCCGCAAATAGTGACAGTTTACACTCGCAAGATCCTATAGTAACACCTTTTATATCAGGTGTTTGTCGAATCATCTCTGCTAGAGGTTCTATCATTAAGGCAAATATTGCGGGTGAAAGAGGACACCCTTGCCTAGTTCCTCGCTGGATTGAGAACGACACCCTGTTGACAGCCGGCATTTTTAAGGAAGCTGTAGGGGATGAGTATAATACTCTGATTGCATTCAAATAATTTCCACTAAACCCGTATCTCTGAAGCACAGAAATCATATATGGCCATTTTATAAGATCAAAGGCCTTCTCCATGTCGAGCGCTAAAATGGCCAGACATGAAGAGGACCTGCTAGAATAATGTTGGATATCCACAATTTTGCGAATATTGTCCGAGGCTTGCCTAGTTGGGATGAACCCCACCTGGACCTTGTGGACCAAGGCGGGGAGAATCTTATTGAGCCTAGCTGCCAGGATGGCTGTAAATAATTTATAATCTACCCCAAGTAGGGAGATCGGACGGTAGTTTTTAGTTAAAAGGGGATCTCGCTGGGGCTTGGGGATAATCACAATTGAGGAGGCCAAGAATTCAGGAGGAGGAGAGTGACTTTTCATTATAGAATTAAACATTTTTATCAAGTGGGGGTTTGTGTGGATTCAAATTTCTAGTACAGGGCAGTTAATCCATCTGGCCCAGGGGATTTTGCATTTTTTGTTTTTTTAATTGCCTCTCTCAATTCCTCTGAAGTGATATTATAATTAAGCTGAGTAACAGTCTCAGGTGATAAAGTTGTGTGGAGGATGTGACTTAAGAATTAAGCTTTTTCCTCTGAGGCTTTGTCTGGATCCTCATCTCTATAGAGTTGTTTATAATATGTCAAAAAGGTATCATAGATTTTATCGGGGTTGGATGATATTTTCCCGTTTGTACCTCGAATTCTAATGATTCTGTTGATTGATTGTTGGGCTCTTAACTTATGGGCCAGCCATCTGTTTGGCTTGTTAATTTGATCGTAAGCTTTAGCATTTGTCCAGCTTAGTGCCTTTTCACATTCAGAGTTTAATATGGCCTCCAATTGGGTGGATACATACTGAATTTGCTAACATAGGTAACGTGAGGGAGCATTCTGGTTTATTTGGCGTAGGGAGGCAATCTTATGCTCTAAATTTGAAATTATAATTCCTCTCTCCCTTTTATGCCTGGATGCTATTTTGATAAAGTGTCCTCGAATAACTGCCTTGTGGGCCATCCAGCACACCGCAGGGGTAACCTCAGGGGTAGCATTCTCTGCAAAGTAATTATCAAGTGCTTTGTCGATTTCACTATAAATTTCCGGGTTATGCAAAAGGGTTTCATTAAGCCTCCATGGGGCTCTGTGTTTTTGGGAGGAGGGAAGTCAATGAGGTTAAAACTGGATCGTGGTCTGACCATGTACAAAGGAGATGTCTTGAGTAGGCCAGGGAGGAAGCACAATGAGAGGACACCAGAACCAGGTGAACTCTTGAATATGAATTGTGAGGGGCCGAATAAAATGAATATCCCATCTTTCCCCCATTGTGCTCCCGCCAAGTGTCCACTAAGGAGTGTGATTTCAAAAAGTTATCTAAATAGTCCTTCGTTTTTTTAGCTTCAGAAGGTCGAGCTGGAATAGTTCTATCAAGGGAGTCATTGGGGGCTAGATTAAAGTCCCCCAACCAGATTAGAGAGTCAAATTTTAATGGTAATAGAGCATCAGTGATTTTATTTAAAGTTTGTGTGACTAAGGTCGGGGGAGCATATACATTAACAAAGCAGAGAACCTTATTTTGGAAGTTTCCCATTAGAATGCTGTAGGTTCCCTGGTCATCTGCAATGTGGGTGGACACTTCAAACTCAAAGGAGTTAGAAAGGAAAGTAGCCACCCCTCTCTGCTTTTTGTGGTAGTTAGACATATAGATTCGAGTATAATTTTTGTGAAAAAACTTTGGACAGTCTCTTCTGTGGGGAATTTAATCCCCTGACATTATGAGAGATTATGTTGAAAGGTTTAGTAGACATATATCAGAGTATATGTAATCATTTAGTATAATCTTATGGTTCAAAAGGGTCAGTCTCTGGAGATGCATTTTATGAAAGGTGGTACATGGTGGTAAAGAAATACATGTGGGACCCATCTCACCACTTGGGTCCTTGGAACTCTTAATAACATATAAACAGAAGCTAACAGGGTAGGTTGCACAATGGTGCAAAATAGATGCAAGAAGGAGAGCCCAAAAGCAGTCAAGCTCTCCCACTGGCATCCTGAATGGGGGCAACAAGAACTTTCAAAGCCAGAATTTATAATGAAATAATGCTAGAGGATTAAGAACCATAGGGGACATTAACCTATTATGGTATATAAAGAACATGCCTTATTCACACAGTAATATGAAAACAAGCACATATGTCAATAAATGGTATAGCATTAGCTTATGGTTATATATGTACTAGCCATATGTTATCTAACGCACAGATAATAGGAAAAAGATAAAAAGAAAAGAAAAAGAAAATAGGTAACATTCAGCTAGAAAGCATCAACATACATCAGTATCATCCACAGTGATTAAAGATGCTAAAAGGTCTAGAACCCTCCGAGGATCCTAGAAATATCCTAGATCACATTAAGGAGGCAGGCACCAGAGGGCCCGTATCATAAAGGGGCCCCCCAATGCCTAAGCGAAGCAGGATGAAAGGGCTCAAAGGATCCTGTCAACGAATGTAGAAATCACTGGGACCAGCATCATAAAGTGGCCCATCAAGAGTATAATAAAGATTGGTTGTTTTTCAAGAGGTTAGTGGATATACCTCTCCTTTTCCGAATAGTACCAGGACCCTCAAAGGGGGGAGAATCCGAGATGTGGCCCTCACTGTGGGCCCATTTCTGTGGCCAAAGCTCTGGGACAAAATCGAGTGCCTCGTGCAGTGTTCCATTTTTTATTTGGCCTTTGGGACGGCTGATCTTTTGGCGCTGGGCTCACAGGAGGGGGAATCGTATACGAGATGTCAGCTTCAGTCAAGGCTGCCGCGGCTTCCTCTGGCGTCTTACAGTTGTACAGTTTACCTCCAGCTTTAAACGAGAGAAGAAAGGGGAATACCCATTTGTATCGTATGGATTTCTTCTGAAGGGCTTGCGTATAGGGTCGCATGTCCCTTCGCTTTGCTTGGCTGGAGCCAAGTCAGCTTATAACTGAACAGATGGTGGGATCCCAGGGAGCTTATCAGAATCTCCTGCAGCCATTAAAATCTTATCTCTGTAGTCCTCGGATGACAATTTGGCAATAATATCCCTTGGGAGCTCAGGGTTACGGAGCTTGGCAATAGCGTGATGGATGCGTATTATGCGCATAGATGGTGCTTCCTCCCGGGGTAACAGCTATTCATATAGCGAGGTCGCAACAGACTCAAAGTCAATACAGGTCTCTGGCAGCCTTTAATGCGTATATTAGCATGCCTGCTGTGGTTTTCAAGGTCCTCTAGTTTTGAATCGTATGCGTCTAAGCGGACATCATGCTTATCCAGAAGGGCCCTATCCTCATTAAGTGCTCCCACTATGTCGTCAGTTTGGGACTCTAAGTCATTGACACATTGACCTATGTCAGCTATTTGTTGGGATAGTTCGAATACCGCTTCGTGCAGCTCCGTGCGGAAGACTTGCTTCATAAGCGCATCCAGTTCTTCCCCCGACATGCCAGTAATGGTCAGACCTGAGACAAGTGTTGCTTGTGCGGAGACCTGACATAGTGGATCCGGACTGCATGGAGCTTGAGTAGCAGCTTGCTGCGATCCGTGGTCCGGCGAGAGAGGAGCAGGCCTTGGTGACGTAGCGCTGTGTTGAGACTGGTTGGCCATCTGTGAAAAATTCCTCTTAAACTTGAGTGGAGAAAGAAGAGGTCTCACGGAGTCATGACTTCTCAAAGGGTACTGCTAGGGGGATCTTTGCATTGCTGAGGAAACATGCTTTCAGGCAATATCTCACATGCCCCGCTTAGTCCTTCATAAAGGTCGCAATCTGGCTGGAATACCGGAGCTCACAGGAAAGGCGTCTTCCTCCTGTGGCGCCGCACATGCGCCCCGTCAATTTTCTTTCAACCGAAAAAACACAAGTTTTTGAATTGTATAATGGTTTACTATGGCAAAAGCTACTGTTAGCTCTAGATCGAAAACTAATGCTGCCATCTGCAAACCATTTCACTAAAACCTCCATTCACACCTTAGAACATAGTTTAGGGGTCACTACATTACTTGCTATAGTCAATTTTGTTTCAACTAAAAAGACATAAGTTTTTGAATGGTATATTGGTTTACTATTGCAAAAGGTACTAATGCTGCCATCTGTAAACTGTTTTCACAAAAACTTCCATTTACACCTTAGAACATAGTTTAGGGGTCACTACATTACTTACTATAATCAATTTTCTTTCAACTGAAAAACAACCAGTTTTTGAATGGTATATTGATTTGCTATGGCAAAACCTACTGTTAGCTCTAGATCGAAAACTAATGCTCCCATCTGCAAACTGTTTTCACTGA
This sequence comes from Hyperolius riggenbachi, assembly GCF_040937935.1. Lineage (NCBI taxonomy): Eukaryota > Metazoa > Chordata > Amphibia > Anura > Hyperoliidae > Hyperolius > Hyperolius riggenbachi. Next base: position 311,800,560 of record NC_090646.1, on the reverse strand, counting down.
AACTTCCATTCACACCTTAGAACACAGTTTAGGGGTAGTGTTATTACTTAGTATAGTCAATTTTCTTTCAACTGAAAAAACAACCCGTTTTTGAATGGTATATTGGTTTACTATAGCTCTAGATTGAAAACGAATGCTCCCATTGTCAAATATCTGATCAATATCTGCTTAAAATGATTACTAACTACCTTAAAGGGACAGCCTTAAGGTCGTCATAACCGATATTAGACAGTAGTGGGTGCGTATCTCACTATAAACAGAATATTTATAGGTTAACAGGTTACCTCTGGAAAAAATACGCAGCACTCAGCTGATGAATTTTATAGATTTATGTTCTTATGAAAAATAGATAAAGCATATATATACAGGAATATACGTCTCTCCAGTTATTGTCCATCATCCAAAAAATATTTTCATTCAAAAATACATTTTCAAAGTTCCTTTAGTTAAACCAGTCCATTTCAATATAGCAAATATTCTGCTGTAGCTTTTATCCTTCATCGATAATTGTTGTCTCGAAGTTGTACAGTGTATGGTACACACAATATAGCTTTATCCTTAAAAAATGATATATGAAGTTATATTCTTATATAAAGAACTTAAAGTAGATATATCTTAATCAATCAAAGCTTGGTAATTGTCATTAAGCTTGCATTTGCATGTTAAATAGTAAAAATCTAAAACTTAAAAAACTGCTGAAGTTTAAAAATGACAAGTCTTACGTTTATATAGGACTAATTGTCAATGAATTCACCAAGAATAATTGCAAATTACCTCTCTGATGTATCTTTCAGAATCACATCTATGAAAAGGCAGGCTTTGGCCTAGGATGTTTCAGTCAGCAAGGATATCAGGCAATGAATAAAATGTACAGCCTGAAAACTCTCTTTTATAGAGATTTTCTCCCCAGACGTTGTCAGCTGGCGTTTCTGAGATCCAGCAATCCAGCCTAGAGACCTCAGAATCCCTGTCTTTGGAGTGTTCGGTTTCACAACCTAAAGCGATTGTGGATTTGCAAATTTTGCGTTCTGTCTCCTCGGATTCGACATCGTTAGCCGAATCTAAGAGTGAGACAGCACTTTGGTTTTGTGAACCTGATACTGAAGCACCTTTGCTCTGTCCAGAGAAGATGTCTCTGAGCCTGCCCTGTATCATGAATAAAGACATTATGTCCACTCGCATTGACATTTGCGAGTCTGATTCTGAAGTAAGTACTGACTCTCCACCCAGTATTCTGGATGAGTCAATATTACCTTGTTTAAAATCTCCTGCAGTGTCCCTAGAGGCTCGTCTAGGTATTGCAACCATTGTTACCTGTTTCTCTGCTATTTTGGAATTGCAGTCTGGTTTGACAGCTATGGAGGAATTTCCCTGCAATGAAACGAAACTCAGAAGGCCAGAGTTAGTTTCACTAGATATTTCTGTGTATCCCTGTCCTGATGATGAAATTCAGTCTCAGTTTATGGTGGAACCTTCCCTAGGACATCTGCCCGGTTCACAAAATAAAGTTCTAGTTTTGCTCTGTAACATGGATAGTTCAGAATCCTTCTCAGAAAACTTGAAAAATTATGTTCCTGAAGTTTTGTCTGATGTTCTGGAGGTCTCCGAGTTCCTCCCAAAGGGAGCAGAACTTGTAGGAGATGTCTCCTGCCCCCCAAGTCCTTCTGAGGTGTTGCCCACTTCAGTAGGCATTGCTGTTGTGCTGACTACCTTTGCAGCTCTGGTGGGGCTTCACTCATATGTAGTCAATGATGATATTGCAGTCACAGAAATTTCTGAATTTGAGTCCGAGTCTTCTTTTGAAAGTCCAGTGCTTGAGACCATTGCTCGTGATGATTCTCTGCCCGGTCCTGGTTTTGGTTTCCTCGTGTCGGACTCTGAGGTTGGCAGTTCCCCGACATGTCCTGAGGTTTCTCCTGTGCTGGTATACCCCAATGTGCTCTGTGACCCAGAAAGCCCAAGTGTGCCTCGGTTACCAGCGTACTCAGATATTTTTAAGTTAGTACATTATGACTTAATTGTTGTTCTTATAACATTTCTAAAATTACATGTACATGACTTCACTTTTATTTTTAGATGGGGATATCTAGATGCCCCCTGTGGTTATAAGTGGTAATAGACGGCAAAAGGCTTATGGCCTAACTGTTTTAATACAATCTGAAATAAAGTGTATATTATTGATCAGCGTATTAGTTATGTGTGAACACTATGTGATTAACATTTAGCGTATGAAGCAGGCTTTAGTATCAGCAGGGTATTTCTTGACCTTAATGGTTAAAACTTAATAACCAACAAATACTGCATAACAGGTGAACATTTCTTCAATACTATCTAATTTTTAACCTTGTAAGAATATACAGCTCACTTCCAAAAATAATACTGACAATTACAATAATCTAATTCTGATTCTGCTCATACTCGAATCATACTACGAATCTTGAAATTCACTCAAATAATCTGCAAACCATTTAACATTTGTAAACGATCTGGGCAAAGGGGGATGATCATTTCTCTGCATTAATATGAGATTCTGACAAACCGTTTTCACTGAAACTTCAATTCACACCTTTGAACATAGGTTAGGGGTAATTGTATTACTTAGTATAGTCAATTTTCTTTCACCTGAAAAAACGACCAATTTTTTAGTGGCATATTGGTTTACTATGGCAAAAGCTACTGTTAGCTTTAGATCGAAAACTAATGCTGCCATCTGCAAACCGTTTTCACTGAAACTTCAATTCACACCTTAGAACATAGTTTACGGGTGTGATGATCCGCTCAGCTGGCTGCACAGGCAGACAGCTGTTTGTCCATTCCTCTAGTCTGTGGGCTGCAGGTCTCTGGAACAGAGACCTGTCTTTCCATTGCAAGTTTCTGGTCTGTTCTCTTGCTGGGGAATTTGCATACATTCGTTATGCAAATCCCCTACCTGCCTTCTCTGATGACTTGCACTATAAGTGCTTTATGTTTCCCAGAAGGCTTTGCTGGTCATTTCCTTTCCATGGTCTGTTCCTGATGGACACTGCTGGAGTGTCAGCCATTGCTATCTAGTATAGTTAATTCCTGGGGGTTGCTTTAGGCTCCCCTTCTAGCCCAGTCAGGTTGTATTATCTGTATTGCCTGTTCTGTCTTGTCTTGCCTGTTGCCATTGTCCTGTTCTAATGGTGGTCGACAGGAAATGGTTCTGATCTCTGTTCTTGGAGTATAGCTGGTGCAGCGGTTGCTACCAGCTATCTCTTCTGTTCTGTCTCCTGGGATCGCGCTAGCTACTTTTCGCTAGCGCTGGGGATCCTTCTGCTCTGTCTTCTGGGATCGCGCTAGCTACTTTTCGCTAGCGCTGGGGATCCTTCTGTTCTGCTACTCTGTACCTGGATCGCGCTAGCCACTTTTCGCTAGTGCTGTGGATCCTTCTGATCTGTCTTCCTGAATCGCACTAACCGCTAGCGGTAGCGGCTGTGGATCGTTCTGATCTGTGTTTCTGCTTGGATCACACTTGCTCTGACGGAAGAGCGGTGGATCCTTTCTGCCTAGTTCCTGTTTCACGTTTGTCTGTCTTGTCTGATTCGAAACGCTTGCTGTAGGCTCGGTGAGGTAACCGTTAAGCAAGCGCTCGCGTTCTCTGTTTTGTGTTTGTCTGTCTTTGGTTAGTTAGGCGTGCTTGTCTCTGTTGTGCGTAACAAGCGGAGAACGCACACGAACGCGTGCATTGTTGCAAATGAGTGCGGTGTTTGCGTTCAGCTAGCGTTTGTTATTTTCTTTATCTTTCTCTTTGTATGATTTGCTGTGCCTTTGCTACCCTTGTGCTCTGTCCTGCTCAGTCTTGTGTCGCTATTGGCAATCGCCATTCTTGCGATTGCGTTTCCTACTTCGTTTCCGCCGTTGTGTGTTCGCCGTCGCTGGGTGGCGACTAATTTGGTGGGCACACATTGGTTCTGTCCCTTTGCTCTGTTCCCTGTGGGCTATCCAGCCCTGCCTGATTGTACCTTGTCCCGGATCTGTACAATTCCCATTTGGCATCTGTGGCTGTGCAGCGGCTGTGTTCGCCTGCACTCCACAGCGCCATCTGCCGGTGGGAATTGCCCTCTGCGGGTGCATAGCACCTAGCCTGGGTGTCCGCAATAATACGCTTGTGGAGGAAATCCGCCGCGTCAGCGCACGTCTGGTGCGCTGACCACGGAGACGATTCCACAATCATTACAGAATGTCCAGCCCAACCAAAATTCCCAGGGCAGAGGGAACCTTCGATTTGTTTCAGATGTCATTGCCTGAGGCAAAGGCATATGTGGATCCTATTATAGGTAGGATCGCATACTACATTAAAGCAGTTAAAAAGTCTGTCCTCATTCCTGACCCCAACCCATATGGAGATTACCTAGATACTGGGTTGTTTGAACCGCCATTTGCCTCATGGGAGATTGGGGCCTTGTTGGAAGAGTTTGATTTCGATTGGAAAGCCTTTTGCGATTTTTATATCGCAAAGAGCGCGGATGACCTGAATGATTGTCTCGACTCTATGTACCTTTTGATCGATTCTGATGAATGTGATGAGTGTGATGTGGATCTGGTGATTTATGTGTGGCAGACTATTTTGGACGAATTGCACACACACCAACCAATTATTTCCAATAAAGAGACACCATTGTCACATGATTATTCCTGTCTTTCTGGGGTAAAGCAAGTGAGTTTGGACACTGTGCGACCTGAAATGAATGGGTGTGCCTCGACTGTGGACACCTGCGTGAATTCTGATGGAGTTTCTCCCGTTTGTTTAGAGGTTAAATCTGTGCGATCTGATGCCTGTTTCTCAGATGTTCCTGTCGATTGTGATCGGCGTGAGTGTGTCAGTTTTGTCAATGATTTGTGGGATCCCTTGTCATGTAAAAACAGATCTTCTTCTCTCAGTACTACTTTAAGATCCTCCATCTATGATCTTGCTATGGGGAAAATTCCCAAACTATGCAGTTTCAAGAGTAAAATTAATATGATTCCTCATGTTGTTGTCACAACTTCCCCTAACATTGTTCAGTATGAATGCTCAGACCTAGTCAGGTGTGAATGGGAGCCCCCGTTCCAGAAAAAACAGCTCGAAGCGTTGTCGTATGAATTGGAGAACGATTCAGGGTCATTTTGTGAGTACTACATTGCCAGAAGTGAATCTGTCTTGAGAGCATGTATAAGTTATGCATCCGCCTTAAGAGAAAAAAAGGGGTGTGAATTTGACTTTGTGAGTCCGCTGATTTGTATGTGGAAAATGATTCTGAATGAATTACGTGTACGTCATTCAGGTGACGTTTGTAAAGGTACGTTGTCAGCTGGCGTTTCTGAGATCCAGCAATCCAGCCTAGAGACCTCAGAATCCCTGTCTTTGGAGTGTTCGGTTTCACAACCTAAAGCGATTGTGGATTTGCAAATTTTGCGTTCTGTCTCCTCGGATTCGACATCGTTAGCCGAATCTAAGAGTGAGACAGCACTTTGGTTTTGTGAACCTGATACTGAAGCACCTTTGCTCTGTCCAGAGAAGATGTCTCTGAGCCTGCCCTGTATCATGAATAAAGACATTATGTCCACTCGCATTGACATTTGCGAGTCTGATTCTGAAGTAAGTACTGACTCTCCACCCAGTATTCTGGATGAGTCAATATTACCTTGTTTAAAATCTCCTGCAGTGTCCCTAGAGGCTCGTCTAGGTATTGCAACCATTGTTACCTGTTTCTCTGCTATTTTGGAATTGCAGTCTGGTTTGACAGCTATGGAGGAATTTCCCTGCAATGAAACGAAACTCAGAAGGCCAGAGTTAGTTTCACTAGATATTTCTGTGTATCCCTGTCCTGATGATGAAATTCAGTCTCAGTTTATGGTGGAACCTTCCCTAGGACATCTGCCCGGTTCACAAAATAAAGTTCTAGTTTTGCCCTGTAACATGGATAGTTCAGAATCCTTCTCAGAAAACTTGAAAAATTATGTTCCTGAAGTTTTGTCTGATGTTCTGGAGGTCTCCGAGTTCCTCCCAAAGGGAGCAGAACTTGTAGGAGATGTCTCCTGCCCCCCAAGTCCTTCTGAGGTGTTGCCCACTTCAGTAGGCATTGCTGTTGTGCTGACTACCTTTGCAGCTCTGGTGGGGCTTCACTCATATGTAGTCAATGATGATATTGCAGTCACAGAAATTTCTGAATTTGAGTCTGAGTCTTCTTTTGAAAGTCCAGTGCTTGAGACCATTGCTCGTGATGATTCTCTGCCCGGTCCTGGTTTTGGTTTCCTCGTGTCGGACTCTGAGGTTGGCAGTTCCCCGACATGTCCTGAGGTTTCTCCTGTGCTGGTATACCCCAGTGTGCTCTGTGACCCAGAAAGCCCAAGTGTGCCTCGGTTACCAGCGTACTCAGATGCTTCCTCGGTGGAGACATGCTCTGATATGGCCTGCCTGCTTGCATGCCCAGAAGTGGTCCCTGAAAGTCTTGATCTTGATGGGGGTCCTCGTAATTCTGAATCCGGAATTGTCATTGGTTCCATGGGGGTTCTTGGTAATTCTCCATGTGAGCCTGGTGATTGTTCTGCCCTCTTGGGATCTCTGTGGAGCTTCAAAAGGTTCTGGGAGATTCCGGGAGAAATTTTGCTTGGTACCCTGGATAAGATCAACGGTGGCTTTTGTGTTGTAAGGGACACTTCGAACAGGTATTGTGGCAGGTTTGGTATTTTCGGACGCTCCTTGGAAGGTGGTGGGTATTGTCTGGAGGGTGTCGATGGCTTCTTCTCTGGCGTTTACAGTCCTGATGTGTGTTATACTGAGACTGGTAGTACTGATAGGCATGTTTCGGTGGCTTCTGTTTCCGATGAGGTCGGTTTCGGGTGGACGGACTCTGGAATTGGACCTTGTCGGGCTGTCCTGACCTTCATGAGTCTTCAGTTTGAGTCTGTTGCTAATAGCAGTTTTGAGGGTCGTCTGGAATTCGACCCTGGAGGGGGGGGGGGGTACTGTGATGATTTGCTCAGCTGCCTGTGCAGGCAGGCAGCTTTTTGACCATTGTTTTGATTTGCATGCTGCAGGACTCTGGAAAGAAGAGCTTCTGTCAGTTTTGCAGCTTGTGCTTGCAGAGGAATTTGCATACGTTGTCATGCAAATTGCCTGGCCACATTCATTGGAGGCGTGTACTATAAGTACTATGTCTTTCCCACAATGCTTCGCTGTTCATAAGGATTTCGTCCTATGTAACACTCCTGGTGGGGTGTCAGCCTTGCTCTCTGTTTGAACATCAGCTTAGAGTAATTCCTGAATCTGCGCTAGGCAGATTTCCCTAGTGCAGTTAGGATTGTATTATCTGTATTGCCTGTTCTGTCTTGTCTTGCCTGTTGCCATTGTCCTGTCCCTATGGTGGTCAACAGGAAATGGTTCTGATCTCTGTTCTTGGAGTATAGCTGGTGCAGCGGTTGCTACCAGCTATCTCTTCTGTTCTGTCTCCTGGGATTGCGCTAGCTACTTTTCGCTCGTGCTGGGGATCCTTCTGTTCTGTCTTCTGGGATCGCGCTAGCTACTTTTCGCTAGCGCTGGGGATCCTTCTGTTCTGCTACTCTGTACCTGGATCGCGCTAGCCACTTTTCGCTAGTGCTGTGGATCCTTCTGATCTGTCTTCCTGAATCGCACTAACCGCTAGCGGTAGCGGCTGTGGATCCTTATGATCTGTGTTTCTGCTTGGATCACACTTGCTCTGACGGAAGAGCGGTGGATCCTTTCTGCCTAGTTCCTGTTTCACGTTTGTCTGTCTTGTCTGATTCGAAACGCTTGCTGTAGGCTCGGTGAGGTAACCGTTAAGCAAGCGCTCGCGTTCTCTGTTTTGTGTTTGTCTGTCTTTGGTTAGTTAGGCGTGCTTGTCTCTGTTGTGCGTAACACGCGGAGACCACGCACGAACGCGTGCATTGTTGCAAATGAGTGCGGTGTTCGCGTTCAGCTAGCGTTTGTTATTTTCTTTATCTTTATCTTTGTATGATTTGCTGTGCCTTTGCTACCCTTGTGCTCTGTCCTGCTCAGTCTTGTGTCGCTATTGGCAATCGCCATTCTTGCAATTGCGTTTCCTACTTCGTTTCCGCCGTTGTGTGTTCGCCGTCGCTGGGTGGCGACTAATTTGGTGGGCACACATTGGTTCTGTCCCTTTGCTCTGTTCCCTGTGGGCTATCCAGCCCTGCCTGATTGTACCTTGTCCCGGATCTGTACAATTCCCATTTGGCATCTGTGGCTGTGCAGCGGCTGTGTTCGCCTGCACTCCACAGCGCCATCTGCCGGTGGGAATTGCCCTCTGCGGGTGCATAGCACCTAGCACCTAGCCTGGGTGTCCGCAATAATACGCTTGTGGAGGAAATCCGCCGCGTCAGCGCACGTCTGGTGCGCTGACCACGGAGACGATTCCACAATCGTTACACAGTCTAGCTGGAATTTGAATTTCTCTTCAGTCTCTTCCCTATTTAACATAATATATATGTCTGATATCAAACCCTTATCTAGGGGCCCACTTCTGCATCTAATTATATAATCAAAGATCTGAGAGGCTCTAGAACGTTCTTGTGGGGGCACATCTCTCTCAGCATAGAACTGTCTAATATCCATAAATTTAAAAGCTGAAGTGAATTTCCCTAGTGTGATTAGTCCCTTAAATTTCCACCAATCAAACTGATGAGAATGTAGTCCAGGTGGAAAATCTGGGTTTCCTAGTATCTGGGACATTAGACTAATCTGGGATTGCAGATTATAGGTATATCTGAGCCTTGTCCACAACTTTAGAGATGAGGCCAACACTGTAGACAATGTTTGAATTATTTTCTTTGGGATTTTTGCTGCCCACATCACTCCTTGTGCTGTAAGAGGAAAAATCAAACTTGTTTCGATATCAACCCAAAGGGGGGGCATAGTTTTTGAGTTAACCATTGCATATTGGGCCAATCTAGCTGCTTTATAGTATCCTAGTAAAATAGGGAGGTTAAGACCACCTCTATCTTTAGTTCTTGCCAGCGTAGCATATTTAATTCTTGCTCGATTATTAGACCAAATAAATGTATGAATTTGTTTTTGTTATTCAGAGAGATGGGCCGGTTTTATTGAAATGGGTAGAACCCTAAACAGATAAAGTAGTCTCGGGAATAAAGTCATTTTGACTGAGTGCACTTTGCCTAATAAGGACAGGGGGAGCTTCAACCAACTATCTAAGTCCGAAGATAATTTCCTATATAATGCTGGGAAATTAACATCATATAGTTTATCAGGGTGTAATTAGAGGGTTATCCCCAAGTATTTAATATACTTGGACTGGTATTGTAATCCCAAGGACTCTGCCAACAATTTTACCTCCTTCTGTGGCATTTGAGAAATCATGAGTTCCGATTTATCAACATTCAGTTGAAAGCCGGAAGTTATCGAAAAGTCCTTTATAATTTTAAGAAGATTGGGGATAGAAGTGTGGGCAGAGGACAAATTCAGGAGGACATCATCTGCAAAAAGACTAAGTTTATACTGTCTGGGTCCAATTTTAATCCCAAGTACCTCAGGTGACCTGCGAATTTTAATCGCCAGAGGTTCCATTACCACATTACCAAAGCAAAGATGCCTGGGGAAAGCGAGCACCCCTGCCTTGTACCTCTCAAAATAGGGAATCTAGTTTGAGTGTAGGAGGGTAGTTTCAGATAAGCTGACGGAGAGGAATATAAAATTCCGATGGCATTTAGGAAATCGCCTGTAAAGCAAAAAATTTTAAGCACAGAGAACATATATGGCCATTTAATTCTGTCAAAAGCCTTTTTCATGTTAAGTGACAGTATGGCAAGGCTTTGGGCCGACTTTAAACAATAATGTTGTATATCTAGGACCTTCCTTATATTATCTGGGGCCTGTCTATGCGGAATAAAGCCCACCTGGTCCCTATGTACTAATGCAGGGAGGACTTTATTTAGTCTAAAAGCTAGGATTGAAGTGAAAAGTTTATAGTTTACCCCAAGTAATGAGGTGGGTCTATAATTTTTAGTCATCAATGGGTCTCTAGGGGGCTTGTGTATAATACAAATGGCTGAGGCTAAGAATTCCTGTGGAGGGGGTTTACCTTTCATCAGAAAGTTATACAATTTTATCAGATGAGGGCTCAATATATCTTCAAATTTTTTAGAATATAAAAAGGGTAGTCTGTCAGGTCCTGGGGCCTTAGATCTTTTAAGATGTTTAATGGCCTCATGGAGTTCCTCGTACGTAATAGGGGCACTGAGTGATTTTGCTGTATCTTGTGTCAGCTTAATCCCAATGTTTTCCTTCAAAAACTTGTCTCTCTCAGCAGAATGTGCATCTGAAGCGTCGTCACTATACAATTTCTCATAATACTCTAGAAAAGTTTGGTATATTTTATCCGGATTGGTGGTTATCTTTCCTGAACTATCACGAATTTTAATGATTTTGTTAAAGACTTGCTTAGTTCGAAGTCTCTTAGCCAGTCATCTGTTTGGTTTATTAAGTTGTTCATTTGCCAAGGCTCCGGTCCACCTCATGGCTTTCTCAACTTCCAATCCTAAAATGGCATCTAATTGTAGCAGAAGATCATACATTTGTTTTTGCAAGTATTTAGAAGGATTATTTTGATTTAGTCTATGAAGAGTATTAATTTTATATTCTAAATTGGAAGTGATGACTCCCCTTTCTCTTTTGGCCTTTGCTGAAGCTCTGATGAGCTCTCCCCTGACAACCGCCTTATGGGTGATACAGCAAACACCTACATTAACTTCCTCTGTAGTATTCTCATAAAAATTGTTAGTAAGGCAATTCTCTATATCCGAACATATCTTTGGGCTTATTAGGAGTGATTCATTTAACCTGCATGGAGATCTGAGCATCTTTGGGACCGGAGATGTCAATGCTGCAAGCATTATGTCATGATCTGACCAAGGACATAGAACAATTCTAGAATAAGCTAAAGATGAAGCACACAGCAATGGAATTAAAATTAGATCAATTCTAGAATAGGAATTGTGAGGGGATGAGAAATAAGAATAGCCTCTCTTGGCATTGTTATGTTCTCTCCAAGAGTTTATCAGGGAATGCATTTTAAATAAATCGCTAAACATATTTTTATTCTTTTTAAAGATTGATTGTTTTGGTAAGTGTGTTCTGTCTATGTTGTCATTTGGAGTAACATTAAAGTCTCCAGCCCAAATCAAACTATCAAATTTCAGTGTAAGCAATATGTCAGAGATCTTAGAGATTACAGAATATACCTTGTCCGGTGGTGCATACACGTTAACTATAAACAAAGTCTTGGATTCATATGTACCCATGAGAATTATATAAGTGCCTGTATCATCTTCCAGATGAGTTGTGACCTCCATAGGGAAGCTATCTGAGAGTAGTGTAATCACACCTCTACTTCGTTTCTTATATGAGGCTATAAAAAATATATTATATCTTTTGTGGAACTGCTTTGGGGGATTAATTGGGGAGAAATTATATTCCTGGATACAGAGGATGTCTGGTGAGTGCTTGGCATAATCCCTAAAGGCTTTATTTCTCTTCATTTGTGAATTCAATCCACTGGCATTATGGGTAACTACATTAATGGACTTGAATTAGAAAAAACACAATGCTGTAGTATTGCACAGGAAAGCGAATGAGCCAGCGGCCTAGGACACATATGATGAATATCAAGGGAGGGCTATATAGGAGACCAATCCAGCAAAAATTAAACACTTCATAATAGCACAATATTATAGTAAGCACAATAAGTGCCACTAAGAAGAGTAAGTGGGCAGCTGTCAATAAATTATAGACTAGCCACCAAACACTTCTCATAGGGGGAATAACACGGTCTGTGAGCTTAACCGCCTATAACCAACATATACCTCACTAGATACAGATCAATCTAGATCCATTATTAGCCTCTGACCTATCTGAAACCTATAAAAGCCATGGCATGCAATGGATCAAACTAAGATTCCTTATTATCAGAAATCAAAATAAAACAAGAAAAGTTAAACCAATCATCTATCAGTCCATATATGAAAAAACCTGTAAGAAAAAGGGTTAGAGTTTCACTAAATTATAAACCTGTCATATATCAGTCCATATATGAGAAACCTGTAAAACAAAGGGTTAGTAGATCTATTATATATGAGTCTCTATACCAAATAGAAAAGGCTGTATATAAAACAGTATAACGACTCTAGGAATATCTTCACATGGTTTCACTATATATAGTGATGATGTTATTCCAAAGAGAAAAAAAATCACATCAAAATGGGCCAAGCGATCCAAGATCAAAGAGAAAAAGAGATGAAATGGATCCGAAACTGTCATTCTGCAGACGATCCAGGTTCAGGGGAATCTCTCCTCGGAGTGGTGTTTCTCGGAGAAGACCAATTTCTGTTACGTCTCGGTTCTCTTCTAGGTTTTGGCTGCTGTCTGTCCTGCTGTTGTTTTGGATCCGGGATGGTAAAAGGAATCTCTGCCTCTGTAAGTGCTTCAGCTGCTCCTTCAGGAGTTTTGCATACATATTGCTTGTTACTTTTGCGGAAGATGAGGGCAAATGGGAAGCCCCATTTATACCTGATGGAAGCCTGTTGGAGGGCAGTGGTAAAGGGTTTCATATTTCTTCGTTTTTGGATTGTGATAGGTGCTAAATCAGCAAATATTTGCACTGACTGTGGGAGATTGGGAAGAGTCTGAAGATCCCTTCCTGCAATCAAAATTTTGTCTCTGATGTCCTCAGTACGAAGTTTAGCAATCATATCACGTGGCAAAGCAGCATTACGCGGTCGGACCAGGGCTCTGTGTATTCTAACTACTCTCAGTCTGGAGGGGTCCACCTGAGACAATAGTGCTTGGAAAAGGTTAGCTGCCAAAGCTTCTACAGATTCCGGTACCCCCCGTATTCTCACGTTCGCTCTCCTACTTCTGTTCTCGAGGTCCTCAAGCTTCTCCTCAACAACGTCTAGGCATTCATCATGTGCCTCTATGGCCGCACAGTTTGCATTATTAACCATTACTAAATCATCTGTCTGGGTTTCCAGTGAGGTCACTCTTTCCCCAATGTCACTGATCTGGCTGGAAAGTTCTGTAACTGCTAGCTTTAGTTCAGCTTTCAGCTCAGCTCTAAAGATGTTTGTAATAGTCATAAGAAGTTGTTCAGCTGACATTCCGCCGATTTGTATGCCTAGGCTCTGAACTGGTGAGGCTGGTATGTCGCCATAATGTACGCCTGGGCTCTGGGCTGACGCGGCCAATGTTCCGCCACTTTGTACACTTAGGCTCTGGGCTGACTCGGCCGATATTCCGCCACTTTGTACGCTTGGGCTCTGGATTGACGCAGCTGACATTTCGCCAGTTTGTATGCTTGGGCTCTGGGCTGATGCGGCAGATAGTCCGCAACTTTGTATGCTTAAACACTAGGTTGATGCGACCGAGGGTAGGCCCGGACTCTGAGCTTGTGTAGGGGGCATCGAGGAGGAAGGTCCGGGGGGAGAAGCATGCGGATGGGTAGTCAACATACCTCCAACATGTGAGTCCTGAGGGTGATGCAGAATGAGGATCGGCGGTGGAGGTGTTCTATTCTTGGCCTCCTCTCCCGTGGTCTGTGTACCGCTGATGCCTACTTCCTGTGCGGCGGCCATCTTAGAAAATTTCCGGGCAAAACGAAGAGGAGAAAGAAGAGGTGTATAGCTTGTTCTGCTTCGTATTGGAAAAATCCAGGGGGATCGCTGCATAGCTCAGTTCTTTATCTTTCTGATGATATGCCACATGTCCAGTTTGATCCAGTATAGCAGCGGTATTTTCGCTCACAGTGCGGAGCTCACAGATCCAGCTTCTGTCCTGTTGCGCCGCTCAATTTTCTTTCACCTGAAAAAACAACCAGTTTTTGAATGGTATATTGGTTTACTATGGCAAAAGCTAATGTTAGCTCTAGATCGAAAACTAATGCTGCCATCTGCAAACCATTTTCACTGAAACTTCCATTCACACCTTTGAACATAGTTTAGGGGTCATTTCAATAATTACTATAGTCAATTTTCTTTAAACTGAAAAAGCAACCAGTTTTTGAATGGTATATTGTTTTACTATGACAAAAGGTATTGTTAGCTTTAGACCGAAAACTAATGCTGCCATCTGCAAACCGTTTTCACTAATGCTGCCATCTGCAAACCGTTTTCACTAAAACTTTAATTTACACCTTAGAACATAGTTTAGGGGTTTATACATTACTTACTATACTCAATTTTCTTTCACCTGAAAAAACAACCAGTTTTTGAATGGTATATTGGTTTACTATGGCAAAAGCTAATGTTAGCTCTAGATCGAAAACTAATGCTGCCATCTGCAAACCATTTTCACTGAAACTTCCATTCACACATTTGAACATAGTTTAGGGGTCATTTCAATAATTACTATAGTCAATTTTCTTTAAACTGAAAAAGCAACCAGTTTTTGAATGGTATATTGTTTTACTATGGCAAAAGGTATTGTTAGCTTTAGACCGAAAACTAATGCTGCCATCTGCCAACCGTTTTCACTAAAACTTCCATTTACACCTTAGAACATAGTTTAGGGGTCACTACATTACTTACTATAATCAATTTTCTTTCAACTGAAAAACAACCAGTTTTTGAATGGTATATTGGTTTACTATGGCAAAAGGTACTGTTATCTCTAGATCAAAAACTAATGCTGCCATCTGCAAACTGTATTCACTAAAACTGCCATTCACACCTTAGAACATAGTTTAGGGGTCACTACATTACTTGCTATAGTCAATTTTCTTTCAACTTAAAAACAACCAGTTTTTGAATGTTATATTGGTTTACTATGGCAAAAGGTACTGTTAGCTTTAGATCGAAAACGAATGCTGCCATCTGCTAACCATTTTCACTGAAACTTCATTTCACACCTTTGAACATAGTTTAGGGGTCATTTCAATAATTACTATAGTCAATTTTTTTTTAAACTGAAAAAAACAACCTGTTTTTGAATGGTATATTGTTTTACTTTGGCAAAAGGTATTGTTAGCTTTAGACCAAAAACTAATGCTGCCATCTGCAAACCGTTTTCACTAAAACTTCCATTTACACCTTAGAACATAGTTTAGGGGTCACTACATTACTTACTATAGTCAATTTTCTTTCAACTTAAAAACAACCAGTTTTTGAATGGTATATTAGTTTACTATGGCAAAAGGTACTGTTATCTCTAGATTAAAAACTAATGCTGCCATCTGCAAACTGTATGATAAACCCCTTTATCTTATCTTTTGTGACTCTCTTTCAACTGGCCCAGTGGATTGGCGTACAGCCCACATTTTCTCATTATTTAAGAATGGCAAAAAATCAGATCCAGGAAATTATAGACCTGTATGCTTAACATCAGTTGTATGCAAACTATTTGAGGGGTTACTAAGAGATACTATACATGACTTCATAGTAGAAAATAATCTTATTTCTCAGCATCAACATGGGTTTACTAAACACAGGTCCTGTTTGACTAACATGCTCAGCTTTTATGAGGTAGTGAATGCTAATATGGATATTGGGAATGCTGTAGATGTGATATACTTGGACTTTGCTAAGGCCTTCGACACTGTTCCCCACAAAAGTCTGGTGCAAAAGTTGAGGATGCAAGGACTGGGGAAGAGTCTGTGTGCTTGGATAGGGAATTGGCTAGTGGACAGAAAACAAAGAGTTGTGGTCAATGGATCATACTCAAAATGGGAGACTGTTAACAGTGGGGTCCCACAGGGGTCTGTACTGGGTCCAGTGCTCTTCAATTTATTTATTAATGACCTAGTGGATGCACTAGTGAGCAATGTTGCTATTTTTGCAAATGATACAAAATTGTGCAGAATCATCAACTCTCAGGAAGATAGTGTCATATTGCAACAGGATCTGGATAGGATGGCTATATGGGCACATACATGGCAGATGAAATTCAATGTTGAAAAATGTAAAGTCATGCATCTTGGTCGTACCAATGGTCTAGCACCATACAAAATAAATAGGAGACAGTTGGGGACATCAAACTTGGAGAAGGACTTAGGAGTACTCATCGACAACAAGTTAAATAATCGTACTCAATGCCAAGCCGCTGCAGCTAAAGCTAACAAAATTTTGGGATGCATTAAAAGGGAAATAAAAATTTGAGATGCGAGCATAATATTGCCCCTGTTTAACTCTCTAGTAAGGCCACATCTGGAATATGGAATTCAGTTCTGGGCACCACATTACAAAAAAGATATTGCAGTTTTAGAGCAGGTGCAGAGACGAGCAACAAAATTGATACGTGCGATGGAAGGTCTCACTTACCAAGAAAGGTTAGATAAACTGGGTTTATTTAGTCTAGAGAAAAGACGCCTTAGAGGAGATCTAATTAACATGTATAAATACATCAGAGGGCAATAGAATAGCTTGGCGGATGAGCTTTTTGTCCCTAGGCCTTCTCAAAGGACTAGAGGACATGATCTGCGCATGGAGGAAAAACGTTTTAGCCACTTATTTAGGAAAGGGTTCTTTACAGTAAGAGTGATTAAGATGTGGAATGCATTGCCACAGGAAGTCGTTATGGCAAATTCTATACCTGCATTTAAAGGGGGCTTAGATGCTTTCCTTGGGTTGAATGACATCCATGGCTACAATTACTAGGTAAGGCCTAATGATGTTGATCCATGGATTTTATCTGATTGCCATCTGGAGTCGGGAAGGAATTTTTCCCTTTTGGGGCCAATTGGACCATGCCTTGTAAGGGTTTTTTCGCCTTCCTCTGAATCAACAGGGATGTGTGAGGGAGCAGGCTGGAGTTGTACTTTGTACTGGTTGAACTCGATGGACGTATGTCTTTTTTTCAACCAAAATAACTATGTAACTATGTAACTATGTATTCACTAAAACTGCCATTCACACCTTAGAACATAGTTTAGGGGTCTATACATTACTTACTATAGTCAATTTTCTTTCAACTTAAAAACAACCAGTTTTTGAATGGTACATTGGTTTACTATAACAAAAGTTAGTGTTAGCTCTTGATCGAAAAACTAATGTTGCCATCTGCAAACTGTTTTCACTAAAACTGCCATTCACGCCTTAGAACAGGGGTGGGCAAACTACGGCCCGCGGGCCATATACGGCCCGTTGACATCCTCAATCCGGCCCCCCGAAGCCCGCCAAAGCCTGCAGAGTGTTTCTTCTTTTTTTTTTTTTAAGTAATTCCGCCCCCGCAGCGTGTTGCATGCAATCAGACAGGGGGACTGAGGCAGCGGCCGTGGCGTACCCTGGTGCATGGCTCCGTCATGCTGCTTGACTCTGCCCCCCTCCTGGAGCCATTGCCGCATGTTCGCTGCGCACTGCCCGCCTGTCGGATCGAAACAGAGAGCGAGCGTTCTGTGCTGGGGTGTGCTGGGGCCTGGTGGACTTGCCTGAGGGACCTGTCTGGGGCAGCGGCTGCTTGGGCTGCATCTGGCTGGCTGGCTGGCTGACACACGGAGGGGACACGCCACGTGCCTGGCTGCTGCTGCTGCGGAGGAGGAGGTCGGATCGAGGTCGGAGAGAAGAAGGTAATCCTCCATTTTGCAACATGTGCTGGCAATCTCATAGCATTTGTGGGGGATATGTGCTGGCAGTCTATTTGTGGGGGAACATGTGCTGCCAATCTCATAGTATTTGTGGGGGCATATGTGCTGGCAGTCTCATAGCATTTGTGGGGGAACATGTGCTGCCAATCTCATAGCATTTGTAGGGGATATGTGCTGGCAGTCTCATAGCATTTGTGGGGGGTATGTGCTGGCAGTCTCATAGCATTTGTGGGGGCATATGTGCTGGCAGTCTCATAGCATTTGTGGGGGCATATGTGCTGGCAGTCTCATAGCATTTGTGGGGGAACATGTGCTGGCAGTCTCATAGCATTTGTGGGGGCATATGTGCTGGCAGTCTCATAGCATTTGTGGGGGATATGTGCTGGCAGTCTCATAGCATTTGTGGGGGAATATGTGCTGGCAATCTCATAGCATTTGTGGGGGCATATGTGCTGGCAATCTCATAGCATTTGTGGGGGCATATGTGCTGGCAATCTCATAGCATTTGTGGGGGAACATGTGCTGGCAGTCTCATAGCATTTGTGGGGGAATATGTGCTGGCAGTCTCATAGCATTTGTGGGGTATATGTGCTGGCAGTCTCATAGCATTTGTGGGGGGATATGTGCTGCCAATCTCATAGCATCCTGTTACCACCCACATCCTGTCATGGCCACACCCTTTCCTGCTATGTCACCACCCACATATGGACATGGCCACACCCATTTTTTTGCGGCCCCCCGGCCCATTTTCCAAACTCAATGTGGCCCTTGACTTAAAAAGTTTGCCCACCCCTGCCTTAGAACATAGTTTAGGGGTCACTACATTCCTTACTAAAGTCAATTTTATTTCGTTTCAAGGGTGTTTATTAAGTATAAAAACAGTTCACAATAACATTAGAAAACAATGCACATTGAATTGTAAGGGAGATACAGTAGCAATAATTAACATAAAGTATAATAACATCAATCTTAATTGTTATATTGTGATATTAAAATATAAATCACCAACATTTTAAAAGTATAAGGGGAAGGGAACAAAGTTCCCCAATAAAGGGAAGGAGAGTAAGGAAAGGGAGAAAAGGGAAAGGATATGGGGAAGCGGATACAGGATAGTCCCAAGAGTGGGGGTACCACATCATGCCTACGGGACAAACCAGGGGGTAAATGAGGAGGAGGGGAGAGGAAGGGGGGAAAAGGTTTTGGGTTGAAAGAACTATCTCTTCATCACAATCAACGTAGTAACTCTAAACTACTCACTTGGTTCCATTGTCTCCTCAAAAATCCAGATAAAGGGTGTTAGCAAATTCCACAATGTCAGGGAGAAGTTGAAAAGTTTGTAGAGTGTAGTTCAGTCCGAGATTATCCTGAAGTTCGATCCAAGGGGACCAAATTTCCAAAAAGATGTTCAATCTGTCATAGACCTTGGCCAGTATATGCTCAGATAGCATAACATCATTTAAAGAGCTAAAGACCTTATATGAAGCTAAATATGGAGATTTCCAGTTATGATCAATATGTCGTCTAGCCAAGGCCATGACATGATGAATCAGTTTATTAGCAAAAGGAGTAACCTTATGTGGTTTATTGCCTAGAAGAGCAACCATGGGTTCAAGTGATAATTGTATTTTGAACATAAGAGAAATGCGCCTCCAAACATCTTTCCAAAAATTCTGGACAATTGGGCATGACCACCATATATGCCACAAAGTTCCTTTTTGTCCCCATCCCCTAAAGCATCTGTTTGATTCATGAGAAGTAAAAGCATGTAGTCTAGCAGGGGTATAGTAAACTCTATGTAGGAGTTTTAGCGAGGTCTCTATTGACGAGTAGAAGAGGCTATTTTTCAGAAGTGTGGTGCAACAATGGCCCCATCTACTTTCCGACATAATTCTACCAGAATCTTGTTCCCAGCTTAACTGGAATTTTAATTTGTCACAATTCTCATCTCTGGTCAGCAGAAAATAAACATTAGATATCACTCCTTTATCTAGCGGACCATTCTTGCATCCTGTTTCAAATGTGGTATATATTATGAAATCATTGCTTTGATCTAAGGTGTGTAGATATTTGAAGATTTGGGTAGCTCTACCATATTCTTGTGGGGGCACATTTCTCTCTATGCAAAAGTCCCTAAGTGTCATAATTTTAAAACCAGAAGTGAAATTGTCCACTCTTGTGAATCCCTTGGATTTCCACCAAGCAAAAAGATTGGAAGAGAAGCCAGGAGGAAAATCAGGATTTCCAAATATCTGGGACATATAACTAATCTTTGACTGTAGCTTGTGAAGGAATCTACATTTCCGCCATAATCTCAAAGAGAAGGCCAGTACAGGAGCCAGCGCCTGAATTTTTGGGATTTGGACCTTATTAACCCACATCACCCCTTGTACTGTCATAGGGGATATCAATCTTGACTCTATATCTGCCCATAGAGGAGTTAAAGGTCCCAAATTAAATTGTAGCCAATTGTGAGATCCTAGCTGCTTTATAATATTGCATAAGGATAGGGAGATTAAGTCCCCCTCTATCCCTAGTCCTAGTTAAAGTGGAATATCTGATTCTAGCTCTTTTGTTTGACCATATAAAATTATGAATTTTAGCTTGCAAGTCAGATAGATGATGGTTATTAATGGGGATGGGAAGGACTCTAAATAAGTATAGTAATATCGGGAATAAAGTCATTTTGATAGAGTGCATTTTACCTAGGAGTGAAAATGGAAATTTAGACCAAGCATCTAGATCAGCTGCTAATTTTCTATACATTGAGGGGTAGTTAACATCATATAGGCTATGTTTTTTTTTGGACAAGTTGATCCCTAGGTACTTAATATATTTTGATTGTAATTGTAGACCCAAGGATTCCGCTAAAAATTGAGCGTCTCTATTGGGCATGTGTGAAATCATCAGCTCTGATTTGTCAATGTTTAGCTTAAATCCTGAAAAGATGGAGAATTGTTGGATTACTTTAAAGAGATTGGGTATGGAGGTGTGTGGTGAGGAGAGAGTCAAAAGGATATCGTCTGCAAATAGGTTCATTTTATATTGTTTAGGCCCAATTTGGATTCCAATAATATCTGGGTAGTTTCTAATTGTATATGCCAATGGCTCTATTACCAGAGCAAATATGCCTGGGGAAAGGACACCCTTGTCTAGTACCCCGAAAGATAGGGAATCTTTTTTGTGTATAGGAGGGCAACTTCAAGTAGGCTGAGGGGGAGGAATTTAAAGTGGATATTGCTTTAAGAAAATTTCCAGAGAATCCATATCTTTCTAATACGGATATCATATATGGCCACCTAATCCTATCAAAGGCCTTCTCCATGTCTAAAGACAATATAGCAAGTGTCTGGGCGGATTTCATGCAATAATGCTGAATATCCAAAACCTTCCTTATATTGTCCGGAGCCTGTCTATGCGGGAATTAAGCCCACCTGGTCCTTGTGTATTAGGGCTGGTAAAACTGTATTAAGTCTCAGGGTTAATATAGAAGTACAAATCTTGTAATCAACTCCTAAGAGTGATATGGGCCTATAATTTTTAGTTAGCAGTGGGTCTCGTGGAGGTTTGTGTATGATACAGATAGCTGATGCAAGAAATTCTTGGGGAGGGGGTTTTCCTTTCACTAGGGAATTATCAAATTTTAGTAAGTAGGTGCTTAAGTCATATTCAATTTTTTATAATGTAATGATGGCAAGCCATCTGGGCCTTGAGCTTTAGATCTTTTCAGACGCTTAATAGCTTCATGTAGTTCTTGAACTAGAGGCGTAGTTAGGGCTTTCAGCACCCGGGGACAAAGACTATTAATGCGCCCTGTAAGGAGGGGCCAAAAAGGAGCAGCTTGTGGGCGTGGTAATAGGTGGGGCCAAATATACGTGACCTTAGCAGTGGTGTAAAAGGTCTGCCACGGAAGTTTGAGCTCTGCCATAGTGTTTCCCCCCAAAATACATGTAATCTGACAGCATTCCTCCAAAATACAGATAATTTGGCAATGATTCCCCCAAAATAGACATAATCTGGCAGCAGTGGTTCCCCCAACATCCATATAATCTGGCAGCTGTTCCCCAAAATACACTTAATCTGGCAGCAGCGGTTCCCCAAAAATACAGTTAATCTGGCAGCAGTTCCCCCAAAATAGGTGTAACCAGGTCTATAGGTGTCCCCAGTGGAAGTAACCAGGCCTATAGGTGTCCCCAGTATAAGTAGCCAGGGGTATATGTGCCCAGTATATGTAGCCAGGTGTATATATGTCCCCCGGTATAAGTAGCCAGGGGTATATGTCCCCAGTATAAATAGCCAGGTGTATATATGTCCCCTGTATAAGTAGCCAGGGGTATACGTGCCCAGTATATGTAGCCAGGGGTATATGTGCCCAGTATATGTAGCCAGGTGTATATATGTCCCCTGTATAAGTAGCCAGGGGTATATGTGCCCAGTATATGTAGTCAGGGGTATATGTACCCAGTATAAGTAGCCAGGTTTATATATGTCCCCTGTATAAGTAGCCAGGGGTATATGTGCCCAGTATATGTAGTCAGGGGTATATGTCCACAGTATAAGTAGTATAAGTAGCCAGGTGTATATATGTCCCCTGTATAAGTAGCCAGGGGTATATGTGCCCAGTATATGTAGCCAGGTGTATATGGGTCCCCTGTATAAGTAGCCAGGTGTCTATATGTCCCCTGTATAAGTAGCCAGGGGTATATGTGCCCAGTATATGTAGCCAGGTGCCCCCCTCCCCCCCCCAGCAGGAGCGCAGAGAAGAGGGAGAGCTGTGGACACAGCGATGGGGAAGGGGGTGGGGGGGGAGTCTCTCTCCCTTCCCTCACCTTAGGGCTCACCTTCTCTCTCGCTCCCCCTGCAGATATGAGTGGCGGGCGGGCGGGTGGCAGAACACTTACTCCATTCGTGCGGAGAAGAAAGATCTGTGCTCCGCTAATCTTGTCTAGTCTCGACCAGATCAGCAGAGTACAGATCTGTCTTCTCCGCGCGGATGAAGTAAGTGTTCTGCCGCCTGCCCGCCGCTCATATCTGTAGGGGGAGCGAGATAGAGGGTGAGCACAAAGGTGAGGGAAGGGGGGCTGGCAGACTTCCCCCCCCCCTTCCCCATCGCTGTGTCCACAGCTCTCTCTCTTCTCTGCGCTCCTGCTGGGGGGGATAAATAAATAATAAAAAAAACACAGGTCACGGCAGGGCGCCCCTAATGACCCAGCACCCAGGGGCACATGTCCTACCCCGCCTACCCAAAGCTACGTCCCCTGAGTTTTGAGCTAATATGTTTAGCTGTATCTTTAGTCAAGGAAACCTTATTATTATCTTTCAAGAAGTTATCTCTCTCATCAAAATTCGTTTCAGGGGAATCATCAGCATAAAGTTTTTGGTAATAGTCATAAAAAGTCTGATAAATTTTATCGGGTGTTTGAAGTCATATTCCCATTTGAATCCCTAATTTTAAGAATCTTATTAGAAACGTGTTTAGAGCGCAGTCTTTTAGCTAACCATTTGTTAGGTTTATTGTATTGTTCATATGACATTGCTCCTGTCCACCTCATAGCCTTTTCTACTTCCGCACCCAAAATGGCATCCAACTGTGTCTACAAATCATATATTTGTTTTTGGAGAAATCTAGAGGGATGGTTTTGATTGACCCAGTGTAAGGTATTAATCTTTTGCTCTAAATTTGAGACAACAATTTTCCTTTCTCGTTTTACCTTAGCAGATCTCTTCATGAGTTCCCCCCTGATTACTGCTTTATGGGCCATCCCGCATACTGCCTCAGAAACATCCTCTGTGTCATTCTCATGAAAATAATTGTTAATGCATTCTGTGATTTCAGAGCATACAGTTGGAATAACTAGAAGGGATTCATTGAGCCTCCATTGAGATCGTAATGTTTTTGGCACTGGGGAAGTCAAGGCTGTGAGGACAAAGTCATGATCTGACCAAGTGCACAAAACATGTCTCGAGTAAGCCAGATCAGGGGTGCATAGGAATGAGATTAAAATCAAATCAACTTGAGAGTAAGAGTTGTGTGTAGCAGAATAACACGAATATCCTCTTTTACAATTATTATGTTCTCTCCACGAATCCACCAGGGAGTGTTGTCGGAACAGTTCTTGAAAGAGTGTTTGATTTTTCTTAGCAATTGATGGACGAGGGGGAGTTGTTCTATCAATTTAGTCATTGGGAGTGGTATTAAAATCTCCTGCCCAGATCAGACTATCAAATTTCAAGGTCAGCAAAAGATCAGATATCTTTGAAATGGTAGTATGAGCTTGATCTGGGGGAGCATATATATTAACACCACATATAACCTTTGATTCATATACTCCTAGAATAATAACATATGTACCAGCTTCATCTTCTATGTGGGAGGAGATTTCAATTGGAAAATTATCAGAGAGCAAAGTCATAACCCCCCTACTCCTTTTTTTTGTAGAAGGAAGTAAAGAATCTGCTAAATTGTAAGCTCAATAAAGCCTAAAAAGGCTCTGGAAGGCACTGGAAGTGCCAGAGTGGAAAGACCATAGATGTCGATCAATAATATAAGTACCAACCACCTAATGTCTTTCATAGAGGGGCAGCAAGTACTGTGAGTTCGTCTGCCTTATATTCATAAGAATTAAGCGTGAGACATACACAGTAGAAACATAAATTAACACCCTACAAAGATACTTATTAAGTCACAAGAGCTTATCTTCGAAATATATGAGGATAATCAAACAAAAAGTAAATAAAAACTCTTACTCCATCCATTGATCTCAAAATCCAATATCACAGACAATAGAACAAATTGCCCTTTATATAAAATGATTTCATATCAAATCCTATTCATGAAATATAAAAATCTGTTTCAGGGGAGTAACCCCCTGAGATTGCTAAAATCGGATGGGCTAGGTGTTATAAAGTAAACTCTGACCATAATTTTAATATGACTCAGTTAAAGTCTATACAGTATAACCACTTGAGGACCTAGGGCTTTACCCTAGGTCCGGCCACTTTTTTTCCATTCAGACCACTGCAGCTTTCACGGTTTATTGCTCGCTCATACAACCTACCACCTAAATGAATTTTGGCTCCTTTTCTTGTCACTAATAAAGCTTTCTTTTGGTGCTATTTGATTGCTCCTGCGATTTTTACTTTTTATTATATTCATCAAAAAAGACATGCATTTTGGCAAAAAAATGATTTTTTTAACTTTCTGTGCTGAAATTTTTTAAATAAAGTAAAATTTCTGTATACATGCAGCGCGAAAAATGTGGACAAACATGTTTTTGATTAAAAAAACCCCATTCAGCCTATATTTATTGGTTTGGGTAAAAGTTATAGCGTTTACAAACTATGGTGCAAAAAGTGAATTTTCCCATTTTCAAGCATCTATGACTTTTCTGACCGCCTGTCATGTTTCATGAGGGGCTAGAATTCCAGGATAGTATAAATACCCCCCAAATGACCCCATTTTGGAAAGAAGACATCTCAAAGTATTCACTGAGAGGCATAGTGAGTTCATAGAAGATATTATTTTTTGTCACAAGTAAGCGGAAAATGACACTTTGTGACAAAAAAAAAAGTTTCCATTTCTTCTAACTTGCACCAAAAAAAAATGAAATCTGCCATGGACTCACCATGACCCTCTCTGAATACCTTGAAGTGTCTACTTTCCAAAATGGGGTCATTTGTGGGGTGTGTTTACTGTCCTCACATTTTGGGGGGTGCTAATTTGTAAGCACCCCTGTAAAGCCTAAAGGTGCTCATTGGACTTTGGGCCACTTAGCGCAGTTAGGGTGCAAAAAAGTATTGCCGTACTCAGTAGAAGTAGTATAATGTGTTTTGCGGTGTATTTTTACACATACCGATGCTGGGTGGGAGAAATATCTCTGTAAATGACAATTTTTTTTACACACAATTGTCCATTTACAGAGATCTTTCTCCCACTCAGCATGGGTATGTGTAAAAATACACCCCAAAACACATTATACTACTTCACCCGAGTACGGCGATACCACATGTGTGGCACTTTTTTGCACCCTAACTGCGCTAAGGGGCCCAAAGTCCAATGAGTACCTTTAGGATTTCACAGGTCATGTTCAGACATTTGTTTTCAAGACTACTCCTCACGGTTTAGGGCCCCTAAAATGCCAGGACAGTATAGGAACCCCACAAATTACCCCATTTTAGAAAGAAGACACCCCAAGGTATTCTGTTAGTAGTACGGTGAGTTCATAGAAGATTTTATTTTTTGTCACAAGTTAGCGGAAAATGACACTTTCTGAAAAAAACCAATAAAAATCAATTTCCGCTAACTTGTGACAAAAAATAAAATCTTTTATGAACTCACCGTACTACTAACAGAATACCTTGGGGTGTCTTCTTTCTAAAATGGATTCATTTGTGGGGTTCCTATACTGTCCTGGCATTTTAGGGGCCCTAAACCGTGAGGAGTAGTCTTGAAACAAAATTTCTCAAAATGACCTGTGAAATCCTAAAGGTACTCATTGGACTTTGGGCCCCTTAGCGCAGTTAGGGTGCAAAAAAGTGCCACACATGTGGTATCGCCGTACTCGGGAGAAGTAGTACAATGTGTTTTGGGGTGTATTTTTACACATACCCATGCTGGGTGGGAGAAATAACTCTGTAAATGGACAATTGTGTGTAAAAAAATCAAAAGATTGTCATTTACAGAGGTATTTCTCCCACCCAGCATGGGTATGTGTAAAAATACACCCCAAAACACATTATACTACTTCTCCCGAGTACGGCAATACCACATGTGTGGCACTTTTTTGCACCCTAACTGCGCTAAGGGGCCCAAAGTCCAATGAGTACCTTTAGGATTTCACAGGTCATTTTTGTTTCAAGACTACTCCTCACGGTTTAGGGCCCCTAAAATGCCAGGGCAGTATAGGAACCCCACAAATGACCCCATTTTAGAAAGAAGACACCCCAAGGTATTCCGTTAGGAGTATGGTGAGTTCATAGAAGTTTTTATTTTTTTGTCACAAGTTAGCAGAAATTGATTTTAATTGTTTTTTTTTCACAAAGTGTCATTTTCCGCTAACTTGTGACAAAAAATAAAATCTTCTATGAACTCGCCATACTCCTAACGGAATACCTTTGGGTGTCTTCTCTCTAGAATGGGGTCATTTGTGGGGTTCCTATACTGCCCTGGCATTTTAGGGGCCCTAAACCGTGAGGAGTAGTCTTGAAACCAAATGTCGCAAAATGACCTGTGAAATCCTAAAGGTACTCATTGGACTTTGGGCCCCTTAGCATACTTAGGGTGTAAAAAAGTGCCACACATGTGGTACCGTTGTACTCAGGAGAAGTAGTATAATGTGTTTTGGGGTGTATTTTTACACATACCCATGCTGGGTGGGAGAAATATCTCTGTAAATGACAATTGTTAGATTTTTTTACACACAATTGTCCATTTACAGAGAGATTTCTCCCACCCAGCATGGGTATGTGTAAAAATACACCCAAAAACACATTATACTACTTCTCCTGAGTACGGTGGTACCACATGTGTGACACTTTTTTGCAGCCTAGGTGCGCTAAGGGGCCCAACGTCCTATTCACAGGTCATTTTGAGGCATTTGTTTTCTAGACTACTCCTCGCGGTTTAGGGCCCCTAAAATGCCAGGGCAGTATAGGAACCCCACAAGTGACCCCATTTTAGAAAGAAGACACCCCAAGGTATTCCGTTTGGTGTACGGCGAGTTCATAGAAGATTTTATTTTTTGTCACAAGTTAGTGAAAAATGACACTTTGTGAAAAAAAACCAATAAAAATCA
Organism: Hyperolius riggenbachi; assembly: GCF_040937935.1. Taxonomy (NCBI): domain Eukaryota; kingdom Metazoa; phylum Chordata; class Amphibia; order Anura; family Hyperoliidae; genus Hyperolius; species Hyperolius riggenbachi. Next base: position 311,773,205 of record NC_090646.1, on the reverse strand, counting down.
ATTTCCGCTAACTTTTGACAAAAAATAAAATCTTCTATGAACTCGTCATACACCTAACAAAATACCTTGGGGTGTCTTTTTTTCTAAAATGGGGTCACTTGTGGGGTTCCTATACCGCCCTGGCATTTTACGGGCCCAAAACCGTGAGTAGTCTGGAAACCAAATGTCTCAAAATGACTGTTCAGGGGTATAAGCATCTGCAAATTTTGATGACAGGTGGTCTATGAGGGGGCGAATTTTGTGGAACCGGTCATAAGCAGGGTGGCCTTTTAGATGACAGGTTGTATTGGGCCTGATCTGATGGATAGGAGTGCTAGGGGGGGTGACAGGAGGTGATTGATGGGTGTCTCAGAGGGTGGTTAGAGGGGAAAATAGATGCAATCAATGCACTGGGGAGGTGATCGGAAGGGGGTCTGAGGGGGATCTGAGGGTTTGGCCGAGTGATCAGGAGCCCACACGGGGCAAATTAGGGCCTGATCTGATGGGTAGGTGTGCTAGGGGGTGACAGGAGGTGATTGATGGGTGTCTCAAGGTGTGATTAGAGGGGGGAATAGATGCAAGCAATGCACTGGCGAGGTGATCAGGACTGGGGTCTGAGGGCGTTCTGAGGGTGTGGGCGGGTGATTGAGTTCCCACAAGGGGCAGATAGGGGTCTAATCTGATAGGTAGCAGTGACAGGGGGTGATTGATAGGTAATTAGTAGGTGTTTAGGGTGGAGAACAGATGTAAACACTGCACTTGGGAGGTGATCGGACCTCGGATCTGCGGGCGATCTATTGGTGTGGGTGGGTGATCAGATTGATTGATTGATGGGTGGCAGTGACAGGGGGTGATGGGTGATTGATAGGTGATTGGCAGGTGATTGACAGGTAATTAGTGGGTTATTACAGGGGAGAACAGATGTAAATATTGCACTGGCGAATTAATAAGGGGGGGTCTAAGGGCAATCTGAGCATGTAGGCGGGTGATTGGGTGCCCGCAAGAGGCAGATTAGGGTCTGATCTGATGGGTAACAGTGACAGGTGGTGATAGGGGGTGATTGATGGGTAATTAGTGGGTGTTTAGGGTAGAGAATAGATGTAAACACTGCACTTGGGAGGTGATCGGACGTCGGATCTGCGGGCGATCTATTGGTGTGGGTGGGTGATCAGATTGCCCGCAAGGGGCAGGTTAGGGGCCGATTGATGGGTGGCAGTGACAGGGGGTGATTGATGGGTGGCAGTGACAGGGGGTGATTGATGGGTGATTGACAGGTGATTGACAGGTGATCAGTGGGTTATTACAGGGAAGAACAGATGTAAGTAATGCGCTGGCGAATTGATAAGGGGGGGTCTGAGGGCAATCTGAGCGTGTGGGCGGGTGATTGGGTGACCGCAAGGGGCAGATTAGGGTCTAATCTGATGGGTAACAGTGACAGGTGGTGATAGGCGGTGATTGATGGGTGATTGATGGGTAATTAGTGGGTGTTTAGGGTAGAGAATAGATGTAAACACTGCGCTTGGGTGGTGATCTGATGTCGGATCTGCGGGCGATTTATTGGTGTGGGTGGGTGATCAGATTGCCCGCAAGGGGCAGGTTAGGGGCTGATTGATGGGTGGCAGTGACTGGGGGTGATTGATGGGTGATTGATGGGTGATTGACGGGTGATTGATGGGTGATTGACAGGTGATCAGGGGGATAGATGCATACAGTACACAGGGGGGGGGGTCTGGGGAGAATCTGAGGGGTGGGGGGTGATCAGGAGGGGGCAGGGGGGAGGGGGGGATAAAAAAAAAATAGCGTTGACAGATAGTGACAGGGAGTGATTGATGGCTGATTAGGGGGGTGATTGGGTGCAAACAGGGGTCTGGGGGGTGGGCAGGGGGGGTCCTGATGGGTGCTGTGGGTGATCTGGGGCGGGGGGGGGGGGAATCAGTGTGCTTGGGTGCAGACTAGGGTGGCTGCAGCCTGCCCTGGTGGTCCCTCGGACACTGGGACCACCAGGGCAGGAGGCAGCCTGTATAATACACTTTGTAAACATTACAAAGTGTATTATACACTTTGTATGCGGCGATCGCGGACTTAACATCCCGACGGCGCTTCCGTATGGCCGGCGGGATGTTGCGGCGGGTGAGCGGCGCCAGGCGGAGGCGGAGGATCGGGTCACGGATGACGCGATCGCTCCGCCCATGCCCCTACAAGGACCGCCGCCTTTGGGCATGAGCTGGTCCTTGTGGGGTCCACTTCCCGGCCGCCTCTGTGCGTTAGGCGGTCGGGAAGTGGATAATCAGGGCAAAAGTATAATACTATAGAGACCAAGGGGTGGAGATATAAGCCCAGGAGATCACCTAGTATAGTTTCTAAATAGTGTTAGTATCAGCTCTTATTCAAAGTACTATTACTATAAACTACTATTACTACTACTACTACTACTACTATTACTACTATAAAATAACAGCAAAACAAAATTAACAAAAACCAGGTAGCTGCTATTGTAAAATGTTCAGCTCCAGCTTATTTCTAAAGGGAAAAGTTTATCCTACTAAAACAAATAATAAACAGTATAGCAAGTTATAGCCATAAGTCTTATATGACCCAGGTAAAATAAGAGTGATCTTATCTAGATGGGTAAGACAGAGAACTAAATTGTAGGAGAAGAATATGTTATTCTGTTGATCTTATCAGAAAGTTAAAATGGAAATACGGAAGAATACTTTATCCACTCTGTACTCTTTTCTTCTCAAGAAATTGGAAAGATCGTTTTCAGCTGTACACCCAGCATCATAAAGTGGGTGACGAAGATTCTAATGTTTATAAACCTCCAGGATTCAAGCAAAACATAGTGAAGCCCAACATCATAAAGTGGGATCGCCTTGATTATTCCGCAGATGTTTCTTGATCTGGTGAAGAGTGTCTAGTGGTTATAGGTCTCGGAGTGGTCCAACTTCTATTTCGCCTTTGTTCTCGTCTCGGCAATGAGGGCTGCTGATTTTGTTGGAATTGTTGCGGGTCTGGGATGATATAAGGGATATTTGCCTCAGAAAGTGCCTCTGCAGCATCTTCAGGCATTCTGCAGATATGCTGTTTGCTCCCGATCCAAAAGATAAGTGCGAAGGGGAATCCCCATCTATATCGTATGGAGGCCTTCTGGAGTGCAGTAGTATATGGTTTCATATCCCTTCACTTCTGAATTGTAATAGGCGCAAGATCTGCAAAGATCTGCACCGATCTTGGTTGATCAGGAAGGGATTGAAGGTCTCTCGCTGCTCTCAATATTTTATCTCTCACATCTTCTGTACACATCTTGGCAATAATATCTTTTGGTTGAGCCTGGTTACGAGGTCTCACCAGTGCTCTATGTATTCTAATCACGCGGAGTTGTGAGGGATCAATCTGTGGAAGGAAAGCATGGAATAAATTCGCAGCCATTGCCTCTAAATCTTCAACAGATTCATGGACTCCCCGAATTCTTACATTGGTCCTTCTACTTCTATTCTCCAAATCTTCTAATTTGGACTCCATGAAGTTAAGCCTATCCTCATGCATCTCAATGTTCGCCGTATTTGTGTTCGTGACCATAACCAAATCATCAGCTTGATGTTCTAAAGTATTGACTCTCTCCCCGAAGGTCACTAATATGGGTAGACAATTCAGTAACTGCCCGTTTCAGTTCAGCTTCTAATTCAGATCTGAAAATATTTGTGATCGTAGTGAGGAGCGCTTCGGCGGACATGCCACCGATCTGCACTTCAGGGCTATGGGCAGAGACAGGCGGGAAAACCAGGGGAGGGCTATGGGGTGAGACCGGTGTCACTGTGATAGACATACCTCCAGGTATAGTGTCCGGCTGAAGTGTAGAGGCCAATACCGGAGCTGGTGATGATCTGGTTCCATGTTTTTCTTGTAGTGGAGAAGGCTCAGTGACGCATGGCGTCTGTGCGGCAGCCATTTTAGAAAACCTTCTGGAGAAACGAAGCGGCGAAACAAGTGGAATAAAACTTGAGCGACTTCTTATAGGATAAATCCAAGGCGACCTCTGCATAGCGTGGATCCTTAGCTTTCAGATGATATGCTGCATGTCCCAAACGAAGAGGATTAAGCAGCAGTAACCCAACTCACACTGCAGAGCTCACAGATCCAGCTTCAGCTCTCTGTGGCACTGCACATGCGCCCCCCATCAATTTTATTTCAACTGAAAAACAACCAGTTTTTGAATGGTATTTTGGTTTACTATGGCAATAGGTACTGTTATCTCTAGATCAAAAACTAATGCTGCCATCTGCAAACTGTATCCACTAAAACTGCCTTTCACACCTTAGAATGTAGTTTAGGGGTCACTACATTACTAATTAAAGTCAATTTTCTTTCAACTGAAAAAAAAAAAAAGTTTTTGACTGATAGATTGGTTTACTATGGCAAAAGCTACTGTTAGCTCTAGATCAAAAACTAATGCTGCCATCTGCAAACCATTTTCACTGAAACTTCCATTGATACCTTTGAACATAGGTTAGGGGTAATTTTATTACTTAGTATAATCAATTTTCTTTCACCTGAAAAAAACCACTCTAGATCGAAAACTAATGCTCCCATCTGCAAACTGTTTTCACTGAAAATTCAATTTACACCTTTGTCAATTTTCTTTCACCTGAAAAAAAAAACAGTTTTTGAATGGTATATTGGTTTACTATGACAAAGCTACTAGCTTTAGATCGACAACTAATGCTGTCATCTGCAAACCGTTTTCACTAACATAGTTTAGGGGTCACTACACTACTTATTATAGTCAATTTTCTTTCAACTGAAAAAACAACCAGTTTTTGAATGGTATATTGGTTTACTGATTAAGAGCAAAAGTTACTGTTTGCTCTTAATCAAAAACGAATGCTGCCATCTGCAAATCGTTTTCACTAAAACTGCCATTCACACCTTAGAACATAGTTTAGGGGTCACTACATTACTTACTATAGTCAATTTTCTTTCAACTGAAAAACAACCAGTTTTTGAATGCTATATTGGTTTACTATGGCAAGAGCTACTGTTAGCTCTAGGTCGAAAACGAATGCTCCCATCTGCAAACCGTTTTCACTGAAACTTCCATTCACACCTTTGAACACAGTTTAGGGGTCATTTTATTACTTAGTATAGTCAATTTTCTTTCACCTGAAAAAAAACAGTTTTTGAAGGGTATATTTGTTTACTATGGCAAAAGCTACTGTTAGCTCTAGATTGAAAACGAATGCTGCCATCTGCTAACCGGTTTCACTAAAACTTCCATTCACACATTAGAACATAGTTTAGAGGTCACTACATTACTTACTATAGTCAATTTTTGAATAGTATATTGGTTTACTATGGCAAAAGGTATTGTTAGCTTTAGATCAAAAACTAATGCTGCCATCTGCAAACCGTTTTCACTAAAACTTCCATTTATACCTTAGAACAAAGTTTAGGGGTCACTACATTACTTACTATAGTCAATTTTCTTTCAACTGAAAAACAACCAGTTTTTGAATGGTATATTGTTTTACTATGGCAAAAAGGTACTGTTAGCTTTAGATCGAAAACTAATGCTCCCATCTGCAAACCGTTTTCACTAAAACTTCCATTTACACCTTTGAACATGGTTTATGAGTAATTTTATTACTTACTACGTGAATTTACATGACTAAGCTGAATAAATAATAGCAACTGAAGACGGTGCCGACTGCTTCTCTACATTACTTACTATAGTCAATTTTGTTTCAACTGAAAAAACAACCACTTTTTGAATGATATATTGTTTTACTATGGCAAAAGGTACTATTAGCTTTAGATCAAAAACTAATGCTGCCATCTGCTAACCGTTTTCACTGAAACTTCCATTCACACCTTAGAACATAGTTTAGGGCTCACTACATTACTTACTATAGTCAATTTTCTTTCAACTGAAAAACAACCATTTTTTAATGGTATATTGGATTACTATGACAAAAGCTACTATTAGCTCTAGATTGAAAACGAATGCTGCCATCTGCTAACCGGTTTCACTAAAACTTCCATTCACACCTTAGAACATAGTTTAGAGGTCACTACATTACTTACTATAGTCAATTTTGTATCAACTAAAAAGACATACGTTTTTTAATGGTATGTTGGTTTACTATGGCAAAAGCTACTTTTAGCTCTAAATTGAAAACTAATGCTCCCATATGCAAACCATTTTCACTAAAACTTCAATTCACACCTTTGAACATAGTTTAGGGGTCATTTCAATAATTACTATAGTCAATTTTCTTTCAACTGAAAAAAACAACCAGTTTTTGAAGGGTATATTTGTTTACTATAGGAAAAGCTACTGTTAGCTCTAGATTGAAAACGAATGCTGCCATCTGCTAACCGGTTTCACTAAAACTTCCATTCACACCTTAGAACATAGTTTAGAGGTCACTACATTACTTACTATAGTCAATTTTGTTTCAACCGAAAAAACACCAGTTTTTGAATGGTATATTGGTTTACTTTGGCAAAAGGTACTGTTAGCTTTAAATCGAAAACTAATGCTCCCATCTGCAAATCGTTTTCACTAAAACTTCCATTTACACCTTTGAACATGGTTTAGGAGTCATTTCATTACTTACTATAGTCAATTTTCTTTCAACTGAAAAACAATCAGTTTTTGAATGCTATATTGGTTTACTTTGGCAAAAGGTACTGTTAGCTTTAGATCAAAAACTAATGCTGCCATCTGCAAATTGTTTTCACTAAAACTTCAATTCACACCTTAGAACATAGTTTAGAGGTCACTACATTACTTACTATAGTCAATTTTGTATCAACTAAAAAGACATACGTTTTTTAATGGTATGTTGGTATACTATGGCAAAAGCTACTGTTAGCTCTAGATTGAAAACTAATGCTCCCATCTGCAAACCGTTTTCACTGAAACTTCCATTCACATCTTTGAACATAGTTTAGGGGTAATTTTATTACTTAGTATAGTCAATTTTCTTTCAACTATATTGGATTACTATGACAAAAGCTACTATTAGCTTTAGATCGAAAACTAATGCTGCCATCTGCAAACCGTTTTCACTGAAACTTCAATTCACACCTCTGAACATGGTTTATGGGTCATTTCATTACTTACTATAGACCATTTTCTTTCACATGAAAAAACAATCAGTTTTTGAATGGTACGTACAGTATATTGGTTTACTATGGCAAAAGCTACTGTTAGCTCTAGATCAAAACCTAATGCTCCCATCTGCAAACTGTTTTCACTGAACCTTCCATTCACCCCTTTGAATATAGTTTAGGGGTCATTTTATTACTTAGTATAGTCAATTTTCTTTCACATGAAAAAACAACCAGTTTTTGAATGGTATGTGCATTGGTTTACTATGGCAAAAGCTACTGTTAGCTCTAGATCGAAAACTAATGCTCCCATCTGCAAACCATTTTCACTAAAACTTCCATTCACACCTTAGAACATAGTTTAGGGGGTCACTACATTACTTGCTATAGTCAATTTGGTTTCAACTAAAAAGACATAAGTTTTTGAATAGTATATTGGTTTACTATGGCATAAGGTATTGTTAGCTTTAGATCGAAAACTAATGCTGCCATCTGCAAACCGTTTTCACTAAAACTTCCTTTTACACCTTAGAACAAAGTTTAGGGGTCACTACATTACTTACTATAGTCAATTTTCTTTCAACTGAAAAAAAAATCAGTTTTTTTCACTCCAACCTGAATTATCGCAAATTCTTTCTGTTTTAGGAAAGCTGGGTCACCATGAGCTTGCTGGTTAGTCTGTGCCTCTCGGATTTACAAGCCCTACTCCATAGAGCCAAATTAATCCATGCCATGTACTGATGAGGATCAAACAATCCGAAACAGTCTGTATGCATGTTGGATTATTATGGCTCTGTACTTATTAACAAGCTGACACATCATTGCATTCCAGCGGTTCTGGAGGTGTGTTTAGCTTCTAAGGGTACAATGGTTAATTTGCATATATTCAGCAGTGGTGCCTGGGAGACATCTCGAGCTCACTCCAACCTGAATTATCGCAAATTCTTTCTGTTTTAGGAAAGCAAACTTTTGTTTTTCTTAACATCTTAGTAAGGGGGCTTTTAGGACCATTGTAGTCCCTTACACACCCCAATGAGTTCTGGGTCACCATGAGCTTGCTGGTTAGTCTGTGCCTCTCAGATTTACAAGCCCTACTCCATAGAGCCAAATTAATCCATGCCATGTACTGATGAGGATCAAACAATCCGAAACAGTCTGTATGCATGTTGGATTATTATGGCTCTGTACTTATTAACAAGCTGACACATCATTGCATTCCAGCGGTTCTGGAGGTGTGTTTAGCTTCTAAGGGTACAATGGTTAATTTGTATATATTCAGCAGTGGTGCCTGGGAGACATCTCGAGCTCACTCCAACCTGAATTATCGCAAATTCTTTCTGTTTTAGGAAAGCAAACTTTTGTTTTTCTTAACATCTTAGTAAGGGGGCTTTTAGGACCATTGTAGTCCCTTACACACCCCAATGAGTTCTGGGTCACCATGAGCTTGCTGGTTAGTCTGTTACTATAGTCAATTTTCTTTCAACTGAAAAAACAATCAGTTTTGGAATGGTATATTGGTTTACTATGGCAAAAGGTACTGTGAGCTTTAAATCGAAAACTAATGCTCCTATCTGCAAATCGTTTTCACTAAAACTTCCATTTACACCTTTGAACATGGTTTAGGAGTCATTTCATTACTTACTAAAGTCAATTTTCTTTCAACTGAAAAACAATCAGTTTTTGAATGCTATATTGGTTTACTATGGCAAGAGCTACTGTTAGCTTTAGATAGAAAACTAATGCTGCCATCTGCAAACCGTTTTCACTGAAACTTCAAGTCACACCTCTGAACATGGTTTAGGGGTCATTTCATTACTTACTATAGACCATTTTCTTTCACCTGAAAAAACAATCAGTTTTTGAATGGTACGTACAGTATATTGGTTTACTATGGCAAAAGCTACTGTTAGCTCTAGATCAAAACCTAATGCTCCCATCTGCAAACTGTTTTCACTGAAACTTCCATTCACACCTTTGAATATAGTTTAGGGGTCATTTTATTACTTAGTATAGTCAATTTTCTTTCACATGAAAAAACAACCAGTTTTTGAATGGTATGTGCATTGGTTTACTATGGCAAAAGCTACTGTTAGCTCTAGATCGAAAACTAATGCTGCCATCTGCAAACCATTTTCACTAAAACTTCCATTCACACCTTAGAACATAGTTTAGGGGTCACTACATTACTTGCTATAGTCAATTTGGTTTCAACTAAAAAGACATAAGTTTTTGAATAGTATATTGGTTTACTATGGCATAAGGTATTGTTAGCTTTAGATCGAAAACTAATGCTGCCATCTGCAAACCGTTTTCACTAAAACTTCCTTTTACACCTTAGAACAAAGTTTAGGGGTCACTACATTACTTACTATAGTCAATTTTCTTTCAACTGAAAAAAAAATCAGTTTTTTTCACTCCAACCTGAATTATCGCAAATTCTTTCTGTTTTAGGAAAGCTGGGTCACCATGAGCTTGCTGGTTAGTCTGTGCCTCTCGGATTTACAAGCCCTACTCCATAGAGCCAAATTAATCCATGCCATGTACTGATGAGGATCAAACAATCCGAAACAGTCTGTATGCATGTTGGATTATTATGGCTCTGTACTTATTAACAAGCTGACACATCATTGCATTCCAGCGGTTCTGGAGGTGTGTTTAGCTTCTAAGGGTACAATGGTTAATTTGCATATATTCAGCAGTGGTGCCTGGGAGACATCTCGAGCTCACTCCAACCTGAATTATCGCAAATTCTTTCTGTTTTAGGAAAGCAAACTTTTGTTTTTCTTAACATCTTAGTAAGGGGGCTTTTAGGACCATTGTAGTCCCTTACACACCCCAATGAGTTCTGGGTCACCATGAGCTTGCTGGTTAGTCTGTGCCTCTCAGATTTACAAGCCCTACTCCATAGAGCCAAATTAATCCATGCCATGTACTGATGAGGATCAAACAATCCGAAACAGTCTGTATGCATGTTGGATTATTATGGCTCTGTACTTATTAACAAGCTGACACATCATTGCATTCCAGCGGTTCTGGAGGTGTGTTTAGCTTCTAAGGGTACAATGGTTAATTTGTATATATTCAGCAGTGGTGCCTGGGAGACATCTCGAGCTCACTCCAACCTGAATTATCGCAAATTCTTTCTGTTTTAGGAAAGCAAACTTTTGTTTTTCTTAACATCTTAGTAAGGGGGCTTTTAGGACCATTGTAGTCCCTTACACACCCCAATGAGTTCTGGGTCACCATGAGCTTGCTGGTTAGTCTGTTACTATAGTCAATTTTCTTTCAACTGAAAAAACAATCAGTTTTGGAATGGTATATTGGTTTACTATGGCAAAAGGTACTGTGAGCTTTAAATCGAAAACTAATGCTCCTATCTGCAAATCGTTTTCACTAAAACTTCCATTTACACCTTTGAACATGGTTTAGGAGTCATTTCATTACTTACTAAAGTCAATTTTCTTTCAACTGAAAAACAATCAGTTTTTGAATGCTATATTGGTTTACTATGGCAAGAGCTACTGTTAGCTTTAGATAGAAAACTAATGCTGCCATCTGCAAACCGTTTTCACTGAAACTTCAAGTCACACCTCTGAACATGGTTTAGGGGTCATTTCATTACTTACTATAGACCATTTTCTTTCACCTGAAAAAACAATCAGTTTTTGAATGGTACGTACAGTATATTGGTTTACTATGGCAAAAGCTACTGTTAGCTCTAGATCAAAACCTAATGCTCCCATCTGCAAACTGTTTTCACTGAAACTTCCATTCACACCTTTGAATATAGTTTAGGGGTCATTTTATTACTTAGTATAGTCAATTTTCTTTCACATGAAAAAACAACCAGTTTTTGAATGGTATGTGCATTGGTTTACTATGGCAAAAGCTACTGTTAGCTCTAGATCGAAAACTAATGCTGCCATCTGCAAACCATTTTCACTAAAACTTCCATTCACACCTTAGAACATAGTTTAGGGGTCACTACATTACTTGCTATAGTCAATTTGGTTTAAACTAAAAAGACATACGTTTTTGAATAGTATATTGGTTTACTATGGCATAAGGTATTGTTAGCTTTAGATCGAAAACTAATGCTGCCATCTGCAAACCGTTTTCACTAAAACTTCCTTTTACACCTTAGAACATAGTTTAGGGGTCACTACATTACTTACTATAGTGAATTTTCTTTCAACTGAAAAACAATCAGTTTTTGAATGCTATATTGGTTTACTATGGCAAGAGCTACTGTTAGCTCTAGATCGAAAACGAATGCTCCCATCTGCAAACCGTTTTCACTGAAACTTTAATTCACACATTTGAACACAGTTTAGGGGTCATTTTATTACTTAGTACAGTCAATTTTCTTTAACCTGAAAAGAAAAACAGTTTTTGAATGGTACCGTATTTTCCGCCGTATAAGACACACTTTTTCTGCTCCAAAAATGGGGAGAAAAAGTCCCTGCGTCTTATACGGCAAAGGCAGGGAATCCCCAACTTGTGAACGCCCGCCGATATTAACCGCCAACACGCCGCCATTGGGGATTCCCTGCCTGTGTCCACGCTGTGCCTGGCTTCTCCTCGCGTGCCACAGCTGTCCCCATCGAATCTCTTCCTGCCCCCCTTCCATGTTTGCGTCTCTCCCGGTGCAACCCCCCCCCCCCCCCCCGCTGCTTGTCTTGCATCCCCATTGTATACATTTCCCCAGTGTCAGCAGCAGCAGCGGCGGCAGATGCTTACCAGATCCATTTCTCCGCGAGGACTGCAGACACCCGGCTACTCCATGTGTTTCCTCTACTTCGCGGCTTGTACTGATTGCGTCATAGCTGCGAAGTAGAGGAAACACATGGAGTAGCCGGGTGTCTGCAGTCCTCGCAGTGAATTGGATCTGGTAAGCCGCCGCTGCTGCTGACACTGGGGCAATGTATACAATGGGGATGCGCAGCGGGGATTGGACCGGGAGAGACGCATGCATGGTCGGGGGGCAGGAAGAGATTAGATGGGGACAGCTGTGGCATGCTGGGGGTGGGGGCACATAATGACACATGGGGAAACAGGACACATGGGGAGACAGAGGACACATAAGGAGATTGACACATGAGGAGATTGACACATGAGGAGACAGGACACATGAGGAGATGGACACATAAGGAGACCAGACACATGAGGAGAGGGACACATTGGGAGACAGGACACTAGGGAGACAGGACACATGGGGAGACAGGACACATGGGGAGACAGGACACATGGGGAGACAGGACACATGGGGAGACAGGACACATGGGGAGACAGGACACATGAGGAGACAGGACACATGAGGAGACAGGACACATGGGGAGACAGAAAAATGGGGGGAAGGCCACATGGGGGGAAGGCCACATGGGGGGAAGGCCACATGGGGGAGACAGGACACATGGGGAGAAGGCCACGTGGGGAGACAGGACACAGAAGGATATATGAGGAGAAGGGGAAGTCAGGACACATGGGTAGATGGGCACACAGGACCCATGGGTAGATGGACACATGGGGAGACAGGACACATGGAGGAGAAGGGGCACACAGGACACATGGGCAGACACCATTTGGGGGATAACATGTACAATAAGCCCCTGGAATATGGACGCACCGGGTTAAGTATATTTTTTTTCCCTGGTTTTTGCCCTCTAAACCTGGGTGTGTCTTATATTCCGGAGCGTCTTACACGCCACAAAATATGGTATATTGGTTTACTATGGCAAAAGGTACTGTTAGCTCTAGATCAAAATCTAATGCTGCCATCTGCAAACCATTTTCACTGAAACTTCCATTCACACCTTTGAACATAGTTTATGGGTCATTTAATTAATTACTATAGTCAACTTTCTTTCAACTGAAAAAAACAGCCAGTTTTTGAATGATATATTGGTTTACTATAGCAAAAGCTACTGTTCGCTCTAGATTGAAAACGAATACTCCCATCTGCAAACTGTTTTCATTGAAACTTCCATTCACACCTTTGAACATAGTTTAGGGGTCATTTCATTACTTACTATAGTCAATTTTCTTTCAACAACCGGTTTTTAAATGGTATATTGGTTTACTATGTCAAAAGCTACTGTTAGCTCTAGATTGAAAACTAATGCCCCCACCACCGTATAAGACACACTTTTTCTCCCCAAAAAATGGGGAGAAGAAGTCCCTGCATGTTATACGACAAAGGCAAGGAATCCCAAACTTGTGAACGCCCGCCGATATTAACCGCCGACACGCCGCCATTGGGGATTCCCTGCCTATGTCCCCACTGTGCCTTGCTTCTCCTCACGCGCCACAGCTGTCCCCATCTAATCTCTTCCTGCCCTCTGCCATGTGTGCATCTCTCCCGGTCCCCCCACTGCGTGTCTCGCATCCCCATTGTATACATTTCCCCAGTGTCAGCAGCAGCGGCGGAAGAGGCTTACCAGATCCATTTCACCGCGAGGACTGCAGACACCCGGCTACTCCATGTGTTTCCTCTACTTCGTGGCTTGTACTGATTGCATCATCAGTAGCCGCGAAGGAAACACATGCAGTAGCCGGGTGTCTGCAGTCCTCATGGCGAAATGGATCTGGTAAGCCGCCGCTGCTGACACTGGGGAAATGTATACAATGGGGACGCGAGACACGCAGAGGAGAGGGGATCGGGAGAGACGCATGCATGGCAGGGGGGCAGGAAGAGATTAGATGGGGACATCTGTGGCATGCTGGGGGTGGGGGGCACATAATGACACATGGGTTAACAGGATACATGGGGAGACAGAGGACACATAAGGAGGTGGACACATGGGGAGACAGGACACATGAGGAGATGGACACATGGGGAGACAGGACACATGAGGAGATGGACACATAAGGAGATCGACACATGGGGAGACAGGACACATGAGGAGATGGACACATTGGGAGACCGGATACTAGGGAGACAGGACACATGGGGAGACAGGACACATAAGGAGATGGACACATGGTGAGACAGGACACATGAGGAGATGGACGGACACATGGGGAGATAGGACACATGGGGAGACAGGACACATGAGGAGATGGACACATAGGGAGACAGGACACATGAAGAGACAGGACACATGAGGAGATGGACACATGAGGAGATGGACACATGAGGAGATGGACACATGAGGAGATGGACACATGAGGAGATGGACACATGAGGAGATGGACACATGAGGAGATGGACACATGAGGAGATGGACACATGAGGAGATGGACCCATGGGGAGACAGGGCACATGGGGAGAAGGCCACATGGGGAGACAGGACACATCAGGAGAAGGCCACATGGGGAGACAGGACACAGAAGGACATATGAGGAGAAGGGGCAGTCAGGACACATGGGGAGAATGGGCACACAGGACCCATGGGTAGATGGACACATGGGGAGACAGGACACATGGAGGAGAAGGGGCACACAGGACACATGGGCAGACACCATTTGGGGGATAACATGTACAAGAAGCCCCTGGAATATGGACGCACCCGGTTAAGTATTTTTTTTCCCTGGTTTCTGCCCTCTAAATCTGGAACCTGGATGCGTCTTATATTCCGGAGAGTCTTATACGCCGCGAAATACGGTATATTGGTTTACTATGGCAAAAGGTACTGTTAGCTCTAGATCAAAAACTAATGCTGCCACCTGCAAACCATTTTCACTGAAACTTCCATTCACACATTTAAACATAGTTTAGGGGTCATTTCATTAATTACTATAGTCAATTTTCTTTCAACTAAAAAAACAACCAGTTTTTAAATGGTATATTGGTTTACTATGGCAAAAGCTACTGTTCGCTCTAGATCGACAACTGAAGCTCCCATCTGCAAACTGCTTTCACTGAAACTTCCATTCACACCTTTGAACAAAGTTTAAGGGTGATTTCATTACTTACTATAGTCAATTTTCTTTCAACAGCGGTTTTTAAATGGTATATTGGTTTACTATGGCAAAAGCTACTGTTAGCTCTTGATCAAAAATTAATGTTGCCATCTGCAAACTGTGTTCACTAAAACTGCCATTCACACCTTAGAACATAGTTTAGGGGTCAATACATTATTTACTATAGTCAATTTTCTTTCAACTGAAAAACAACCAGTTTTTGAATGGCATATTGGTTAACTAAGGCAAAAGCTACTGTTAGCTTTAGATCGAAAACTAATGCTCCCATCTGCAAACCATTTTCACTGAAAATTCCATTTACACCTTTGAACATAGTTTAGGGGTCATTTCATTATTTACTATAGACAATTTTCTTTCAACTGAAAAAACAACCACTTTTTGAATAGTATATTGTTTTTCTATGGCAAAAGGTACTGTTAGCTTTAGATCGACAACAAATGCTGCTATCTGCTAACCGTTTTCACTGAAACTTCAATTCACACTTTAGAACTTAGTTTAGGGGTCACTACATTACTTACTATAGTCAATTTTGTTTCAACCAAAAAAACACAAGTTTTTGAATTGCATATTGGTTTACTATGGCAAGGGCTACTGTTACCTCTAGATCGAAAACTAATGCTGCCATCTGCAAACCGTTTTCACTAAAACTGCCATTCACACCTTTGAACATAGTGTAGGGGTCATTTTATTACTTAGTATAGTCAATTTTCTTTTAACTGAAAAAACAACCAGTTTTTGAATGGTATATTGGGTTACTATGGCAAAAGCTACTGTTAGCTCTAGATCGAAAACTAATACTGCCATCTGCAAACCATTTTCACTGAAACTTCTATTCACTTACTATAGTCAATTTTCTTTCACCTGAAAAAACAACCAGTTTTTGAATGGTATATTGGTTTAATATGGCAAATTCTACTGTTAGCTCTAGATCGAAAAACTAATGCTCCCATCTGCAAACCATTTTCACTGAAACTTCCATTCACACCTTGAACATAGTTTAGGGGTCATTTCATTACTTACTACAGTCAATTTTCTTTCAACTGGAAAAACTGCCAGTTTTTGAATGGTATATTGGTTTACTATGGAAAAAGCTACTGTTAGCTCTAGATCGAAAACTAATGCTGCCATCTGCAAACCATTTTCACTGAAACTTCCATTTACACCTTAGAACATAGTTTAGGGCTCACTACATTACTTACTATAGTCAATTTTCTTTCAACTGAAAAACAACCCGTTTTTGAATGGTATTGTAAGAAACGAGGCAGCTGCGGCAAACAGCACCGCCGCCGCAGCTGCCTTTATGCGGCCATCCGTCCGTTCGGCATCCGGGACTCCGACAACGGAACGTTATCCCATGCAGGGGGTTGCCTTAGCGCGCGGGCGCGCGCACAGACGGGACCTTTATGCGGGGAGGAAGCCCGTCAGCTGACCTGCTGGTCGGCTGACGTCAGAGGAGTCCCACGGCGCCCAGGATTGGCTGATCCAGGAGGGGCGTGCCAGTGGGGTCTCCTCTGCTTCTTTAGCCTCCGGGCTTCATTCTGCAGTTGTCTGTTGTCGTGAATACTTGCGTGTTAGCGCTCAGACCTTAGGCTAGTTCCCTGGTGTTGATGCTAAGGATTTCACACCTAGACTAGGATATTGCTACCTTGTTATTGTTATTTGTTTAGACTAGTTCCCTGGTGTTGATGCTAAGGATTTCACACCTAGTCTAGGATATTGCTTACTGTATTGATCTCCTGTGTATGACTCTCAGCTATCTCTGACTTTGATCCTGCTTTCTGATCCTGTACCTTCGCCTATCTGTCTACCTGTTGCTGAACCTCTGCCCGATTACCGATCATTCTCCTGTCTCACGATTTTGTACCGATACTTACCTCTTTGTTGCTGAACCTCTGCCTGATTACCGATTATTCTCCTGTCTCATGATTCTGTACTGATATTTACCTCTCTGTTGCCGATACTTGCCTGTCTGACCATTCTACTCACCAGTGGGCCCTCGCCACTGGTGAGGTGCTAGCTTCCCCAGCGCCTCTGGTGAAGTTATTATTTTGTGCAGTCCTGGTTCTCTTTTCTAGGCTGCAGTAGAGTCTGAATCACCTGCTTCACAGGTGATCAGTAGTTTAGTACCGTTTGTATTTCAGCTAATCTCTTGCCTGCACTATTGTCTGAATCACCCGCTCCTCGGGAGATTCTTTAGTTACTGTACTTAAGTATACAGTCAGTATCCTGATAGTACCTCACCGGCCCCTCTGGTGAGGTCTCGTCAAACTATTAAAGTTACGGTTGCACCTAATCACTACACACTCTGCTCCTTGTATGCTATACTAGTATTATTGGTGATTCTGCAGATCGCCCATAATCAGGTATAGCGTCTGTATTATTGGTGATTCTGCAGATCACCATATAATCAGACATCTGAGTTACAACACCCAACCGTTACAGAACAACAGACCAGTAAAGTATAATGGAGGCACTCTGACAACTGGTCAACGTGTTAACCACCACCGTTAATGAACTCATTAAAACGGTGAACGCTCAACAGACTCAGATTGACCAACTAGCTGAGTCAGTTAACCGTTTATTGGACCCTAATACTCGAGTGTCTCCCCCTTCTCTGATCGAGCCAAGGGTACCCCCACCTGAAAAATTCTCGGGGCATCGCTCAGATTTTAGTAATTTTAAGCATAGATGCTTGTCATATTTTAAATTACGACCCGTTTCTTCAGGTACAGCAGC
This sequence comes from Hyperolius riggenbachi, assembly GCF_040937935.1. Lineage (NCBI taxonomy): Eukaryota > Metazoa > Chordata > Amphibia > Anura > Hyperoliidae > Hyperolius > Hyperolius riggenbachi. The sequence goes on along the minus strand of NC_090646.1, from coordinate 311,755,454 downwards.
TCAACGGGTCACATTCATTAAAACTTTGTTGTCTGGAGATTTCCAATCCTGGGCATACAGTCTCCCTATGGGGCATGAGGCCTTGGCCTCAGTGGAAGAATTATTTAAAGCCATGGCCGTAATTTACGACGATCCTGATTTGGCAGTGACTTCTGAGAGGAAGTTAAAGACCCTCAGGCAGGGTCATAGTTCGGTTGAGGTTTATGCCGCCGAGTTCAGGAGATGGGCAGTGTCAGCCAGGTGGGGGCAGTACGCACTCTTAGATTGTTTCTTGTCATGTTCTTCTGACGCTGTGTCCGATCTTATGTTGGGTCATCCAGAACCCAAGACTCTGGATGAGGCCATTTCCTTGGCCATTAAAATTGATAGACGAGTACGCTATCAAAAGCAAACTCGGGCTAAGCCCCAAAGAAAGTGTAACGATTGTGGAATTCTCTCCGTGATCAGCGCACAGGATGTGCGCTGACACTGCGGAAATCCTCCACAAGAGTATAATTTGAGGGAACCCAGCAAAAGGTGCAATGCACCTGTAGAGGGAAATTCCTGTCAGCAGGTGGAGCTGTGGAGTGCAGAGGAACAGCTCCTCTGCCCTACCACACACACCAGACTGGAATTGCACGAAGGGAAGAAACGCAGGGCAAGATAGCCCTGAATGAGATTGAGCAAAGGGACAGATTGTATGTGTGTGCACCAAACTAGTCGCCAACCCGCGACGGTGCATACACAACAGCAGATATGAAGTAGGAACGCAATCGCGAGAGAGGCGATTGCCAGAGGTGACACAAGGCTACAGCAAGGCAGAGCACGAGAGTAGCAAAGGCACAGTAAATCATACAATGAGAAGATAAGGAAAATAACAAACGTTAGCTAAACGCGAACACTGCACTCATTCGCAACAGTGCACGCATTTATGCGCGGTCTCTGCGTGATAAGCAAAACAGAGACAAGCACGCCTAACTAACCACCGACAGACAAACATGAAACAGAGGACGCGAGCGCTTGCTTAATGGTTACCTCACCGAGCCTTCAGCAAGCGTTCGTAGCAGACAAGACAGATACACGAAAACAGGAATAAGTGAGAGATAGGATCCACAGCACTAGCGCAAGAGGCTAGTGCGATCCAGGAAGACAGAACAGAAGGCTTCACAGCACTAGCGCAAGGCGAGTGCGATCCAAGTGCAGCAAGAGAGTAGCAGACCAGAAGGATCCACAGCACTAGCGCAAGGCGAGTGCAATCCAAGTAAGAGAGGCAGATGAGATAGCTGGTAGCAACCGCTGCTCCAGCTATACTCCAAGAACAACAGATCAGAACGACTTCCTGTCGACCACCGCTGGGACAGAACAATCGCAACAGACAAACAAAACAGATATGCAATCCTAACTGCACTAGGGAACCTGCCTAGTACAGTCCCAGGAATTACTCTAAGCTAATCTTTAAACAAAGAGCAAGGCTGACACTCCAGGAGAGTTACACAGGACTAACCCTTATGACCAGCCCAGATCTGTGATATCACATGGTATATATAGAGCAAGCCTACAAAGGATGTGGCTTGGCAATCTGCATGACAAACGTATGCAAATTCCTCAGCAGCAAGCTGCCAAACTGACAAAAGGTCTCTCTTCCAGAGACCTGCAGAATGCAGACCTGAACAGTGGTCAAAAGGCTGCCTGCCTGCGCAGGCAGCCGAGCGGATCCTCACACTACCTCCCCCTCTAGGGTCGGATTCCAGACGAGCCTCTAACCTGATATTTGCAAAAGACTCTAACTGAAGACTCATGAAGGTCAGGACAGCCCGACAAGGCCCAATTCCAGAGTCAGCCCACCCGAAACCGACCTCATCGGAAGGAGAAGCCACTGAAACATGCCCATCAGCACCACAAGTCTCAGTGTAACACCCATCAGGACTGTGAATGCCAGAGAAGAAGCCATCAACACCCACCGAGCCATGCCCACCACCTTCCAAGGACCGTCCAAAAATACCAAACCTGCCACAATACCCATTCAAAGTGTCCCTTTCCTCAAAGCACCCACTGCTGATCTCATCCAAGGTACCAAAAATATTTCTCCCAGGATCTCCCAGAACACTTTGAAGATCCGCAGAGATCCCAGGAGGGCAGAACGATTGCCAGGCTCACACGGAGAACTAACAAGAACCCCTATGGAACCAATGACAATTCCGGATTCAGAATTACCAGGACAAGCATCAAGACCAGGGCCTTCAGGGACCACCTCTGGGCATGCAGGCAGGCAGGCAACATCAGAACAGGTTTCCACCGAGGAAGCATCTGAGCAAGCTGGCAACCGAGACACACTTGGGCTTTCTGGGTCACAGAACACATCGGGGTACACTAGCCCAAGGGGAACCTCAGGACACGTCGAGGAACTGCCAACCTCAGAGTCCGTTACGACAAGACCAAAACCAGAATCGGGCAGAGAATCATCACGAGCAGTGGTCTCAAGCACTGGACTTTCAAAAGAAGGCTTGGACTCAAACCTAGAAATCTCTGTGACAATAATATCATCATTGACTACATATGAGTGAAGCTCCACCAGAGCTGCAAAGGTAGTCAGCACAACAGCAATGCCTACTGAAGTGGGCAACACCTCAGAAGGACTTGGGGGGCAGGAGACATCTCCTACAAGTGCTGCACCCTTTGGGAGGAACTCGGAGGTCTCCAGGACATCTGACAAGACCTCAGGAACATCATTTTCCAAGTTTTCTAAGAAGGATTCTGAACTATCCATGTTACAGGGCAAAACTGGAACTTTATTTTGTGGACAGGGCAGATGTCCCAGGGAAGGTTCCACCATAAACTGAGATTGAATTTCATCATCATGAGCGGAATGTACAGGAATATTTACTGGAACACACACTGACTCCCTAACTTTAATCTCACTGCACCCAGAATTCTGCGTAGCAGTCAAACTAGCTTGCAACTCCAAAACTGCAGAAAAACAGGTGAGTATAGTAGCAATACCTAGACGAGCCTCTAGGGACACTGCAGGAGACTCTAAACAAGGCCATATTAACTCATCCAGAGTACAGGGTGCAGAACAAGAAAGGGACTCACAAATGTCAGTGCGAGTGGAGATCATGTTTTCATTCATGGTACAGGGCAGATTCAGAGAATGCTTCTCTGGGCAAAGCAAAGTAGCTTCAGCATCAGATTCGCAAAACCAAAGTGCTGTCTCACTCTTAGATTTGGCTAACAATGTCAAATCCGAGGAGACAGAACGCAAAACTTGCGAATCAAAAATCGCTTTAGGTTGTGAAACTGACGCTTCCATAGCGCAAAGCTCCGCGATCTGCGGGGCAGACTGTAAGGCGTTCAGGACAGAAACACTGTAGCAACTGTCACCAGGCAAAGGGCCCTTACAGGTGTGAACAGGGTGAGACAAAGACGCATCTGCAGTAGAAATAGCGACAACATCAGGAAAAACTTTATTAGACATATTAATTTTACTTTTGATGCTGCATAATTTAGGAATTTTCCCCATAGCAGGATCACAGATGGAAGATCTTAAAGATCTGTCTCTAAATGACAAGGGGTCCCACACATCCTTGAGAAAACTGGCACATCCATGCCGATCACAATCTGCAGGAACATCCGAGAAACAGGCATCAGATCGCACAGATTCAAACTGCACGCAGTCAGGAGAGAATCCTCCAGGATTCGCACAGGAATCAACCACAGTGGTACACCCACTCATTTCAGATCGCACAATGTCAAGACTCACATGCTTTACCCCAGAAAGGCAGGAACAATCATCCGACAACAATGTCTCTTTATTGGAATCAATTGATTGGTGTGTGTGCAACTCATCCAAAATCGTCTGCCATACATAAATAACCAGATCCACATCACCCTCGTCACATTCATCGGAATCAATCAAAAGATACATAGAATCGAGACAATCATTCAAGACATCTTCGCTTTTTGCGATGTAAAAATCACAAAAGGCTTTCCAATCAAAATCAAATTCCTCCATCAAGGCTCCAATGTCCCATGAGGCAAATGGAGGTTCAAACAGGCCAGTATCCAGATAATCTCCATATGGGTGGAGTTCAGGAACAAGAACAGATTTTTTAACTGCTTTAATATAGTGTGCGATCCTACCTATAATAGGATCCACGAAAGCTTTGGATTGGGGCAAAAAACCCGGAGACTGAGCAACATCATTATCATACTGAATGGTTTTGCACATTTCAGACTTGACAGAAATAACCTCTTTATTTGTGGTTGCTATGGGCACCGAATCTTTTGGCTGACAAGCCGAATCAGCAGATTGGCCTGCAAGCACCAATTCATTAACATATGGTAATGACACAGAAATGTTGCATAACCTAATCTGATCAGCATCATGCACTGCAGGAAAAAACTCATAGAAATAACCTGGCAGGGGAATTCTAAGCTTACGAGAAAATACATGACTCAGAAATCTGCGAGGGTTATGTCTCAGATTCTCGTGTCTGGCATACTCATCAGCCCACACAAACAGATCCCCTTGGAAAAGATTGTAAGCAATCTGACCACTCCAAGTGGAAATATTGGTGGCCTGAAATTCAGGATAATGCCAAGAATCTGGAACATTCTGATATAAACTCATCTCTGGTTTCAGAGTCCAGTATCTTAAACCTCTTAAAGATACAGGACCCATATTTGACCAAAACGTACAAATCGGAAATGCCCTCTACACTGGGAATTTCGGTTTGGCTGGTCATACTGTAACGATTGTGGAATTCTCTCCGTGATCAGCGCACATCGCGCTGACACTGCGGAAATCCTCCACAAGCGTATAATTTGAGGGAACCCAGCAAAAGGTGCAATGCACCTGTAGAGGGAAATTCCTGTCGGCAGGTGGAGCTGTGGAGTGCAGAGGAACAGCTCCTCTGCCCTACCACACACGCCAGACAGAAATTGCATGAAGGGAAGAAGCGCAGGGCAAGATAGCCCTGAATGAGATTGAGCAAAGGGACAGATTGTATGTGTGTGCACCAAATTAGTCGCCAACCCGCGACGGTGCATACACAGCAGCAGATATGAAGTAGGAACGCAATCGCGAGAGAGGCGATTGCCAGAGGTGACACAAGGCTACAGCAAGGCAGAGCACGAGAGTAGCAAAGGCACAGCAAATCATACAATGAGAAGATAAGGAAAATAAACGCTGGCTAAACGCGAACACCGCACTCATTCGCAACAGTGCACACGTTTATGCACGGTCTCAGCGTGATAAGCACAACAGAGACAAGCACGCCTAACTAACCACCGACAGACAAACATGCAACAGAGGACGCGAGCGTTTGCTTAACGGTTACCTCACCGAGCCTCCAGCAAGCGTTCGTAGCAGACAAGACAGATACACGAAAACAGGAATAAGTGAGAGATAGGATCCACAGCACTAGCGCAAGAGGCTAGTGCGATCCAGGAAGACAGACCAGAAGGATCCACAGCACTAGCGCAAGGCGAGTGCGATCCAAGTAAGACAGGCAGATGAGATAGCTGGTAGCAACCGCTGCTCCAGCTATACTCCAAGAACAACAGATCAGAACGACTTCCTGTCGACCACCGCTGGGACAGGACAATCGCAACAGACAAACAAAACAGATATGCAAGCCTAACTGCACTAGGGGACCTGCCTAGTGCAGTCCCAGGAATTACTCTAAGCTAATCTTTAAACAAAGAGCAAGGCTGACACTCCAGGAGAGTTACACAGGACTAACCCTTATGACCAGCCCAGATCTGTGATATCACATGGTATATATAGAGCAAGCCTACAAAGGATGTGGCTAGGCAATCTGCATGACAAACGTATGCAAATTCCTCAGCAGCAAGCTGCCAAACTGACAAAAGGTCTCTCTTCCAGAATGCAGACCTGAACAGTGGTCAAAAGGCTGCCTGCCTGGGCAGGCAGCCGAGCGGATCCTCACAGAAAGTTTTCCTCCTGTACTTTCTCAGCTCCTACGCCTTCCTCTCCACCAGCTGACGAGCCAATGCAAATTGGGCAGGCTAAGCTCTCAGAGGTAGAGAAAAATAGAAGACGAGCAGAGAAACTATGTTTATACTGCGCCGATAAAGGGCATATGGTTTCTGCCTGCCCTAAGAAGGCGGAAAACTCTATCGCCTAGGAGTAGCTGGAGGTACTACCCTAGGCGATCTTGATATACCTCTAAATAATAAACGGCTGTTGCTTCCTTGCACTCCTTTGAACATTGTTTAACCACTTGAGGACCACAGTCTTTTCGCCCCTTAAGGACCAGAGCCTTTTTCTCCATTCAGACCACTGCAGCTTTCACGGTTTATTGCTCGGCCATACAACCTACCACCTAAATGAATTTTACCTCCTTTTCTTGTCACTAATACAGCTTTCTTTTGGTGCTATTTGATTGCTGCTGCGAGTTTTACTTTTTATTATATTCATCAAAAAAGACATGAATTTTGTCAAAAAAAATGACTTTTTTAACTTTCTGTGCTGACATTTTTCAAAAAAAGTAAAATTTCCTATACATTTGAGCGCGAAAGTTATTCTGCTACATGTCTTTGATAAAAAAAAAAAACATTCAGTGTATATTTATTGGGTTGGGTAAAAGTTATATCGTTTACAAACTATGGTGCCAAAAGTGAATTTTCCTATTTTCAAGCATCTCTGACTATTCTGACCCCCTGTCATGTTTCATGAGGTGCTAAAATTCCAGGATAGTATAAATACCCCCCAAATGACCCCATTTTGGAAAGAAGACATCCCAAAGTATTCACTGAGAGGCATGGTGAGTTCATAGAAGATTTTATTTTTTGTCACAAGTAAGCGGAAAATGATACTTTTAGACAACAAAAAAAAAAAGTTTCCATTTCTTCTAACTTGCGACAAAAAAAAAATGAAATCTGCCACGGACTCACTATGCTCCTCTCTGAATACCTTAAAGTGTCTTCTTTCCAAAATGGGGTCATTTGTGGGGTGTGTTCACTGTCCTGGCATTTTGGGGGGTGCCTAATTGTAAGCACCTCTGTAAAGCCGAAAGATGCTCATTGGACTTTGGGCCCCTTAGCGCAGTTAGGCTGCAAAAAAGTGCCACACGTATTGCCGTACTCAGGAGAAGTAGTGTAATGTGTTTTGGGGTGTATTTTTACACATACCCATGCTGGGTGGGAGAAATCTCTCAGTAAAAGACAATTTTTTGATTTTTTTTTTACACACAATTGTCTATTTACAGAGATATTTCTCCCACTCAGCATGGGTATGTGTAAAAATACACCCCAAAACACATTATACTACTTCTTCTGAGTACGGCGATACCACATGTGTGGCACTTTTTTGCACCCTAACTGCGCTAAGGGGCCCAAAGTCCAATGAGTACCTTTAGGATTTCACAGGTCATTTTGCGACATTTGTTTTCAAGACTACTCCTCACGGTTTAGGGCCCCTAAAATGCCAGGGCAGTATAGGAACCCTACAAGTGACCCCATTTTAGAAAGAAGACACCCCAAGGTATTCTGTTAGGAGTATGGTGAGTTCATAGAAGATTTTTTTTTTGTTACAAGTTAGCGGAAAATGACACTTTGTGAAAAAAAAAATTACAAATGAATTTCCGCTAACTTGTGACAAAAAATAAAATCTTCTATGAACTCATCATACACCTAACAGAATACCTTGGGGTGTCTTCTTTCTAAAATGGGGTCACTTGTGGGGTTCCTATACTGCCCTGGCATTTTAGGGGCCCTAAACCGTGAGGAGTAGTCTGGAAACCAAATGCCGCAAACTGACCCTTGAAATCCTAAAGGTACTCATTGGACTTTGGGCCCCTTAGCGCAGTTAGGGTGCAAAAAAGTGTCACACATGTGGTATCGCCGTACTCAGGAGAAGTAGTATAATGTGTTTTGGGGTGTATTTTTACATATAACCATGCTGGGTGGGAGAAATATCTCTGTAAATGACACATTTACAGAGAGATTTCTCCCACCCAGCATGGGTATGTGTAAAAATACACCACAAAACACATTATACTACTTCTCCTGAGTACGGCGATACCACATGTGTGACACTTTTTTGCAGCCTAGGTGCGCTAAGGGGCCCAACGTCCTATTCACAGGTCATTTTGAGGCATTTGTTTTCTAGACTACTCCTCACGGTTTAGGGCCCCTAAAATGCCAGGGCAGTATAGGAACCCCACAAGTGACCCCATTTTAGAAAGAAGACACCCCAAGGTAATCCGTTAGGTGTATGGTGAGTTCATAGAAGATTTTTTTTTTTTGTCACAAGTTAGCGGAAATTGATTTTAATTATGTTTTTTCACAAAGTGTCATTTTCCGCTAACTTGTGACAAAAAATAAAATCTTCTATGAACTCACCATACTCCTAACAGAATACCTTGGGGTGTCTTCTTTCTAAAATGGGTTCATTTGTGGGGTTCCTATACTGCCCTGGCATTTTAGGGGCCCTAAACCGTGAGGAGTAGTCTTGAAACCAAATGTCGCGAAATGACCTGTGAAATCCTAAAGGTACTCATTGGACTTTGGGCCCCTTAGCGCACTCAGGGTGCAAAAAAATGCCACACATGTGGTACCGCCGTACTCAGGAGAAGTAGTATAATGTGTTTTGTGGTGTATTTTTACACATACCCATGCTGAGTGGGAGAAATATCTCTGTAAATGACAATTGTTTGATTTTTTTTACACACAATTGTCCATTTACAGAGAGATTTCTCCCACCCAGCATGGGTATGTATAAAAATACACCCCAAAACACATTATACTACTTCTTCTGAGTACGGCGATACCACATGTGTGACACTTTTTTGCAACCTTAGGCCTAACGTCCTATTCACAGGTCATTTTGAGGCATTTGGATTCTAGACTACTCCTCACAGTTTAGGGCCCCTAAAATGCCAGGGCAGTATAGGAACCCTACAAGTGACCCCATTTTAGAAAGAAGACACCCCAAGGTATTCTGTTAGGAGTATGGAGAGTTCATAGAAGATTTTTTTTTTGTTACAAGTTAGCGGAAAATGACACTTTGTGAAAAAAACACTAAAAATTGATTTCCGCTAACTGTTAACAAAAAAATAAAATCTTCTATGAACTCATCATACACCTAACAGAATACCTTGGGGTGTCTTTTTTCTAAAATGGGGTCACTTGTGGGGTTCCTATACTGCCCTGGTATTTTACGGGCCCAAAACCGCGAGTAGTCGGGAAACCAAATTTCTCAAAATGACTGTTCAGGGGTATAAGCATCTGCAAATTTTGATGACAGGTGGTCTATGAGGGGGCAAATTTTGTGGAACCGGTCATAAGCAGGGTGGCCTCTTAGATGACAGGTTGTATTGGGCCTGATCTGATGGATAGGAGTGCTAGGGGGGTGACAGGAGGTGATTGATGGGTGTCTCAGGGGGTGGTTAGAGGGGAAAATAGATACAATCAATGCACTGGGGAGGTGATCGGAAGGGGGTCTGAGGGTTTGGCCGAGTGATCAAGAGCCCACACGGGGCAAATTAGGGCCTGATCTGATGGGTAGGTGTGCTAGGGGGTGACAGGTGGTGACAGGAGGTGATTGATGGGTGTCTCAAGGTGTGATTAGAGGGGGGAAATAGATGCAAGCAATGCACTGGCGAGGTGATCAGGGCTGGGGTCTAAGGGCGTTGTGAGGGTGTGGGCGGGTGATTGGGTGCCCCAGGGGCAGATTAGGGTCTAATCTGATGGGTATCAGTGACAGGGGGTGATTGATGGGTAATTAGTGGGTGTTTAGAGGAGAGAACAGATGTAAACACTGCACTTGGGAGGTGATCTGACATCGGATCTGCGGGCGATCTATTGGTGTGGGTGGGTGATCAGATTGCCCGCAAGGGGCAGGTTAGGGGCTGATTGATGGGTGGCAGTGACAGGGGGTGATTGATGGGTGGCAGTGACAGGGAGTAATTGATGGGTGATTGATAGGTGATTGACAGGTGATCAGTGGGTTATTACAGGGAAGAAGAGATGTAAATATTGCACTGGCGAATTGATAAGGGGGGGTCTGAGGGCAATCTGAGCGTGTAGGCGGGTGATTGAGTGCCCACAAGGGGCAGATTAGGGTCTGATCTGATGGGTAACAGTGACAGGTGGTGATAGGGGGTGATTGATGGGTGATTGATGGGTAATTAGTGGGTGTTTAGAGGAGAGAATAGATGTAAACACTGCACTTGGGAGGTGATCTGACGTCGGATCTGCGGGCGATCTATTGGTGTGGGTGGGTGATCAGATTGCCCGCAAGGGGCAGGTTAGGGGCTGATTGATGGGTGGCAGTGACAGGGGGTGATTGACAGGTGATCAGGGGGGATAGATGCATACAGTACACGGGGGGGGGTCTGGGGGGGGGTCTGGGGAGAATCTGAGGGGTGGGGGGGGGTGATCAGGAGGGAGCAGGGGGCAGTTTAGGGTTAAAAAAATAGCATTTTTAGATAGTGACAGGGAGTGATTGATGGGTGATTAGGGGGGTGATTGGGTGCAAACAGGGGTCTGGGGGGTGGGCAGGGGGGGGGGGTCTGAGGGGTGCTATGGGCGATCAGGGGGCAGGGGGGGGAGAAATCAGTGTGCTTGGTGCAGACTAGGGTGGCTGCAGCCTGCCCTGGTGGTCCCTCGGACACTGGGACCACCTGGGCAGGAGGCAGCAAGTATAATAGGCTTTGTATACATTACAAAGCCTATTATACTATTTACATGCGGCGATCCGGGTGCTAGTAACCCGCCGGCGCTTCCGAACGGCCGGCGGGTTACAGCGTGAGGGGGGCGGAGCCAGTCGCCGGCGGCTGATCGCGTCACTAATGACGCGATCGCCGCATAACCACGCCTTCCGTCGCCTCCGCCGATGGGCGTATTGCGGTCGTTTGGGCCCAGTCTTTGCCGCCGCCCATCGGCTGGGGGCGGTCGGCAAGTGGTTAAGGGTCATTTCATTACTTACTATAGTCAATTTTCTTTCAACAACCGGTTTTTAAATGGTATATTGGTTTACTATGGCAAAAACTACTGTTAGCTCTTGATCAAAAACTAATGTTGCCATCTGCAAACTGTTTTCACTAAAACTGCCATTCACACCTTAGAACATAGTTTAGGGGTCAATACATTATTTACTATAGTCAATTTTCTTTCAACTGAAAAACAATCAGTTTTTGAATGGCATATTGGTTTACTAAGGCAAAAGCTACTGTTAGCTTTAGATCGAAAACTAATGCTGCCATCTGCAAACCGTTTTCACTGAAACTTCAATTCACACATTAGAACATAGTTTAGGGGTCGCTACATTACTTACTATAGCCAATTTTGTTTCAACTAAGAAGACATACGTTTTTGAATGGTATATTGGTTTACTATGGCTAAAGGTATTGTTAGCTCTAGATCAAAAACTAATGCTTGCCATCTGCAAACCATTTTCACTGAAACTTCCATTCACACCTTTAAACATAGTTTAGGGGTCATTTTAAGAATTACTATAGTCAGTTTTCTTTAAACTAAGAAAACACACTCTGCTCCTTGTATGCTATACTAGTATTATTGGTGATTCTGCAGATCGCCCATAATCAGGTATAGCGTCTGTATTATTGGTGATTCTGCAGATCACCATATAATCAGACATCTGAGTTGCAACACCCAACCGTTACAGAACAACAGACCAGTAAAGTATAATGGAGGCACTCTGCCAACGGGTTGACGTGTTAACCACGACCGTTAATGAACTCATTAAAACGGTGAACGCTCAACAGACTCAGATTGACCAACCAGCTGAGTCAGTTAACCGTTTATTGGACCCTAATACTCGAGTGTCTCCCCCTTCTGTGATCGAGCCAAGGGTACCCCCACCTGAAAAATTCTCGGGGCATCGCTCAGATTTTAGTAATTTTAAGCATAGATGCTTGTCATATTTTGAATTATGACCTGTTTCTTCAGGTACAGCAGCTCAACGGGTCACATTCATTAAAACTTTGTTGTCTGGAGATTCCCAATCCTGGGCATACAGTCTCCCTATGGGGCATGAGGCCTTGGCCTCAGTGGAAGAATTATTTAAAGCCATGGCCGTAATTTACGACGATCCTGATTTGGCAGTGACTTCTGAGAGGAAGTTAAAGACCCTCAGGCAGGGTCATAGTTCGGTTGAGGTTTATGCCGCCGAGTTCAGGAGATGGGCAGTGTCAGCCAGGTGGGGGCAGTACACACTCTTAGATTGTTTCTTGTCAGGTTTGTCTGACGCTGTGTCCGATCCTATGTTGGGTCATCCAGAACCCAAGACTCTGGATTAGTCCATTTCCTTGGCCATTAAAATTGATAGACGAGTACGCTATCAAAAGCAAACTCGGGCTAAGCCCCAAAGAAAGTTTTTCTCCTGTACTTTCTCAGCGCCTACGCCTTCCTCTCCACCAGCTGACGAGCCAATGCAAATTGGGCAGGCTAAGCTCTCAGAGGTAGAGAAAAATAGAAGACGAGCAGAGAAACTATGTTTATACTGCGCCGATAAAGGGCATATGGTTTCTGCCTGCCCTAAGAAGGCGGAAAACTCTATCGCCTAGGAGTAGCTGGAGGTACTACCCTAGGCAATCTTGATATACCTCTAAATAATAAACGGCTGTTGTTTACTTGCACTATCACCTGGGAGGATCAGGTTCATACTACTCAGGCGTTTGTAGATTCCGGGTCAGTTGTCAATGTTTTGTCTGCTAGATTCGCTAATCATTTCAGATTTCCGTTGCTTCCCCTGAGGGAGCAGATTAAGATTACGGCTGTGGACGACTCCCCATTGCCTCTCACCATCACGCAGACTCCTGTATTGTTATGCCAGATTGGGGCCCTGCACAGGGAACAAATGCAGTTTCTGGTGTTAGAAATGTCCACGTCCACGGTCATCCTGGGCATGCCGTGGTTAAAAAAGCACTCACCAGACATTGATTGGAGTACCAGACAGTTGATAAGCTGGTCTTCATACTGTCAGGATCATTGTTTAAAGCAGATCCCTATTGCAGTTAATGAAGCCCAAGTACTTGGAACTATTGAACAGGATCCAGAACCCTCTGGGGTTCAGGTTGAGTTGGATTGGGCGGCAGAGCTGGGTCCTTTTCAACAAGAGGTTCCTGAAGGCAAACCAGAGGGGGTTCTTTTCGTGCCCCTCCAGTTGAGATTCAAAGTTTTGGAAGCATTTCATGCCCATAAAAATGCTGGTCACCCGGGAGTGGCTCGGACCCGAGAACTATTAAGTCACAGTGTATGGTGGCCCTCAATCACTACTGATTGTAAGGAGCTTGTGGCAAGCTGTGCCCTTTGTGCCAGTAGCAAGGCTTCTAGGCAAGCGCCTGCTGGCACCTTACAGCCTCTGCCAATACTCGAGGAACCTTGGACCCACGTGTCCATGGACTTTGTGGGCGAATTGCCTCCTTCTGAGGGTAAAACGGTCATTTGGGTGGTAGTCGACAGGTTTAGTAAGATGGCACACTTCATCCCCTTGAACGGACTCCCCTCGGCACAGGAATTGGCAGAACTGTTCATTCTTCACATCTTCAGGCTACATGGGATTCCCCATGATGTAGTCTCAGATAGGGGAGTCCAGTTCACTTCTCGGTTCTGGAGAGTGTTTTGTCAGCATATGGGGATGAAGTTATCGTTTTCCTCCGGCTACCACCCACAGACCAATGGTCAGACCGAGAGGGTAAACCAGGCTCTTGAGCAGTTCCTCAGGTGCTATGTGGCCGATGCCCAGACTGATTGGGTCAGATTTTTACCGTATGCCGAGTTTGCCCACAATAATCTGAGGTCTGCTTCATCAGGATTCTCCCCGTTCCAGGTGGTTACGGGGAGATCACCCAAGTTTTCACCCCTGCCAGTGGTAGATACACCTTTCCCATCTTTGGAAAACTGGTCAGAGACTATGAGAGGCATTTGGGATAAGGTGAGGCAAAATTTGAAAACAGCCTTTTTGACTCAAAAAAGGCATGCCGATAAGAGACGGTCGGTAGAATGGAAATTTGCACCGGGAGATTTGGTGTGGATTTCCACACAACACTTATCTCTAAGGCAACCCTCTGTAAAGCTAGCTCCTAAGTTTACAGGGTCCTACCCTATTTCTAAAAAGGTGAATAATGTTACCTATGTGGTGTCGCTGCCCTCCAATTTCAGGGGTGGTAGGACTTTCCACGTTTCGCTTTTGAAGCCTGCCGTGTATGTGGATGCCACTCCTCCCCCCCCCCCTGTGGTGATTGATGGGGAACCAGAATACGAAATAGAGAAGATTTTGGATTTTCGACGGGTACGCAAATCTTTACAGTATCTGGTACCATTTGCGTAATCTTTACGCAAATGGTATTGTAAGAAACAAGGCAGCTGCGGCGAACAGCACCGCCGCCGCAGCTGCCTCCATGCGGCCATCCGTCCATTCGGCGTCCGGGACGCCGAGGATGTAACGTTATCCCATGAAGGGGGTTGCCTTAGCGCGCACAGACGGGACCTTTATGCGGGGAGGAAGCCCGACCTGCTGGTCGGCTGACGTCAGAGGAGTCTCACGGCGCCCAGGATTGGCTGATCCAGGAGGGGCGTGCCAGTGGGGTCTCCTCTGCTTCTTTAGCCTCTGGGCTTCATTCTGCAGTTGTCTGTTGTCGTGAATATTTGCGTGTTAGCGCTCAGACCTTAGGCTAGTTCCCTGGTGTTGATGCTAAGGATTTCACACCTAGACTAGGATATTGCTACCTTGTTATTGTTATTTGTTTAGACTAGTTCCCTGGTGTTGATGCTAAGGATTTCACACCTTTCATTTCCTGTGTATGACTCTCAGCTATCTCTGACTTTGATCCTGCTTTCTGATCCTGTACCTTCGCCTATCTGTTGTCTACCTGTTGCTGAACCTCTGCCCGATTACCGATCATTCTCCTGTCTCACGATTTTGTACCGATACTTACCTCTTTGTTGCTGAACCTCTGCCTGATTACCGATTATTCTCCTGTCTCACAATTCTGTACTGATATTTACCTCTCTGTTGCCGATACTTGCCTGTCTGACCATTCTACTCACCAGTGGGCCCTTGCCACTGGTGAGGTGCTAGCTTCCCCAGCGCCTCTGGTGAAGTTATTTTGTGCAGTCCTGGTTCTCTTTTCTAGGCTGCAGTATAGTCTGAATCACCTGCTTCACAGGTGATCAGTAGTTTAGTACCGTTTGTATTTCAGCTAATCTCTTGCCTGCACTATTGTCTGAATCACCCGCTCCTCGGGAGATTCTTTAGTCACTGTACTTAAGTATCCAGTCAGTATCCTGATAGTACCTCACCGGCCTCTCTGGTGAGGTCTCGTCAAACTATTGAAGTTACGGTTGCACCTAATCACTACACACTCTGCTCCTTGTCTGCTATACTAGTATTATTGGTGATTCTGCAGATCGCCCATAATCAGGTATAGCGTCTGTATTATTGGTGATTCTGAAGATCACCATATAATCAGACATCTGAGTTGCAACACCCAACCGTTACAGGTATATTGGTTTACTATGGCAAAAGCTACTGTTAGCTCTAGATCGAAAACTAATGCTCTCATCTGCAAACCGTTTTCACTGAAACTTCCATTCACACCTTTGAACATAGTTTAGGGGTCAATACATTACTTACTATAGTCAATTTTCTTTCACCTGAAAAAAAAAACAGTTTTTGAATGGTATATTTCTTTACTATGGCAAAAGCTACTGTTAGCTCTAGATCAAAAACTAATGCTGCCATCTGCAAACTGTTTTCACTAAAACTGCCATTCACACCTTTGAACATAGTTTAGGGGTCAATACATTACTTACTATAGTCAATTTTCTTTCAACTGAAAAACAACCAGTTTTTGAATGGTATATTGGTTTACTATGGTAAAAGCTACTGTTAGCTCTAGATCGAAAACGAATGCTCCCATCTGCAAACTGTTGTCACTGAAACTTCAATTCACACCTTTGAACATAGTTTAGGGGTCAGAGTTCAGAGTTTTCCCTTAAAGGGGAACTGAGGTAAGAGGTATATGGAGGCTGCCATATTTATTTACTTTTAATCAATACCAGTTGCCTGGCAGCCCTGCTGGTCTATTTATCTTCAGTAGTATCTGAATAACACCAGATAAGCATGCAGCTAGTGTTGTCAGATCTAACTTTAAAGTCTGAAACACCTGATAAATGCTTGTTCAGGGGCTATGAGTAATAGTATTAGAGGCAGAGGATCAACAGGGCTGCCAGGAAACTGGTATTGCTTAAAAGGAAATAAACATGGCAGCTTCCATATACCTCTCTCTTCAGTTCCCCTTTAACCACTTAACATCTCAGTCGTTTTCAGCTTATGCATCCGAGCAATGTTCACCTCCCATTCATTAGCCTATAACTTTATCACTACTTATCACAATGAACTGATCTATATCTTGTTTTTTCCGCCACCAATTCGGCTTTCTTTGGGGGGTACGTTTTGCTAAGAGCCACTTTACTGTAAATGCATTTTAACAGGAAGAATAAGAAAAAAAATGAAAAAATTCATTATTTGTCAGTTTTCGGCCATTATAGTTTTAAAATAATACATGCCTCCATAATTAAAACCCACGTATTGTTATTGCCCATTTGTCACGGTTATTTCACCATTTAAATTATGTCCCTATCACAATGTATCGCGACAATATTTTATTTGGAAATAAAAGGGCATTTTTTCCGTTTTGCATACATCACTATTTACAAGCTTATAAAAAAAAAATAAAGAGAAATATTTCATCTTTACATAGATATTTAAAAAGTTTAGACCCTTAGGTAAATATTTATGTTTTTTTTTTGTTTTTTTTTATTAAACATTTTATGTGGGCATTTTTGGGAGGGTGGGATATAAAAGTGTTTAATTTGGGGAAATATTGGTGTATTGTAATGTTTTTGAGGATTTTCTTGTAGTTTTACTTTTTGGCCACAAGATGGCAATCTCGATTTTTTTTACATGACGTCACTCTAAGCGTACAATGTACGCTTAGAGAGACACAGCTTCAGAAAGAGCGAAGCTTCCGAGAGAAGCTGTCGCTTTTTCAGCGGGGGAGAGGAATCAATGATCGGGCTCCATAGCCCGATAAATTGATTCCGTGGCTACCGACTCCGCGGCCGGGAGTGCGCGTGCACGCGCGCGATCGGCCGCGGGAGCGCGCCTGTCCTCCTTGACGTTTTTATACGTCAAGGAGGACAAAGTGGTTAAAGAGACTCTGAAGGGAGATTAAAAAATTGCTTTTAAGCTTATATTCCACATGGGCATGTTTGCCCCAGCTAAAACGCCGCTATCTCGTGGCTGAAGGAGGGGTCTTTACCCCCCAAATCCCCCTCTGCAAAATCCACTACCAACTTGGTCGTGGATTTTGCTGCTCCTGGAGGCAGAGTTATGAGCCGCAGCTCTGCCTCCATGCCCCGTCTATCAGCGGCGGATCTCCGCCTCTCCCCACCCCTCTCAGTGAAGCAAGACTGAGAGGGGCG
Source organism: Hyperolius riggenbachi (assembly GCF_040937935.1). Taxonomy (NCBI): domain Eukaryota; kingdom Metazoa; phylum Chordata; class Amphibia; order Anura; family Hyperoliidae; genus Hyperolius; species Hyperolius riggenbachi. The sequence goes on along the minus strand of NC_090646.1, from coordinate 311,737,997 downwards.
GGGAGAGGCGGCGATCAGTGCTGATAGACGCACTGAGAGGCAGAGCTACAGGGCTTAGCTCTGCCTATACAGGAAGCGCTCCCTGGAAGTAGCAGGGGGGATTTAGGGGGTAAAGACCCCTTGTTTTGCCGCGGGATCGCAGTGCTTTAGCAGGGGCAAAACATGCCCCTGTGGAATATAAGCTTAAAAGTGATTTTTAATCTTGCTTCAGACTCTCCCCCCTCCTGAAACTTTTTAACCCCTTGTCCCCCATGCAGGCTGGGATATCCAGAATGTGGAGCTCTGACCGATTGGGACTTGACACCCTGACTATACCAGCTGCAAAAAAAGGTCCCCTAATGCCGATTTTTGTTCCGGGGTATATGTTGGGGGGGGGGGGGGGGTGGGGGCAGATTTATTTTGCCCTGGGGCCCCATTGTTGCTTAAACCGGCCCTGCCAGGCAGAGACTTGCTGTCTCTGCCTGGGACTAGAAGTATAAAGAATCACAGTATGAAAATCAACATAAGTTTTCCCTGAAGAAACCAAAATATGGATCGGAGCATCCCCAGCTGTGTACTTTGTATGCTGTACATCACATGTTCGTGGAAGCCAATAGAAAGCTCCTAATTTAATGGACAGCTGTCCCATACTCATAGTGGGATGTCACAATGTAACCCTTGGTAAACTGGAAGTTTCTCTGTGTATAAGAGAAACTCCTTGTTTTTTTTAATAAGATGGCACCATAGATGGCAGCCATGGCACACAGCTCTCAATCCCACTAGCTCCTTGTTTTTATAATAAGATGGCACCACAGATGGCAGCTGTGGCACACAGCTCCCCATCCTTTCATGTTTTCTGTCCTTTTTTTGCCCTCTGTGTGTGTTTCTCTCCCCCACCATCAGTATACAGTATATAGATATAGGAAAAACAGAAGTTTGTCTCCGTAAAAGAGAAGGTATTTGCGATTACTCGGGTTGGAGTGAGCTCTGAGGTGTCCCACAGTGCATTACTGCTGAATATGCAAATCATCTCTTTGTTGTCCCTGATAGCTAAACCCTCATCCAGAACCACCGGAATGCAATGCTGTGTCAGCAATACTAACAAGCTGACACGCCATTTGATTCCAGTGGTTCTGGAAGTATGCTTAGCTATCAGGGACAACAAAGAGATGATTTGTATACAGGGCCGTGCAGAGGGTTCTTAAGTGGGGGGTGCTGAAATTTAAAAAAAGTGGCCTCGCCTCTCCCCCAATGCACAGTAGTACCTACAGGGGGTGGGGGACCTTCCCCCAAACCCCTTGCCCTGCAGTGGCATGTGACCTTCACCCCCCCCCCCCCCCCGCCACCTTTCCAAATGTCCCAAACCATCCCCCTGAGCCCCTCTGCTGTTTATTTTTTTGTAAATTATTTGTATTGAACCTGAGCCCCCCTGCTTGACACATACATTCAGTCACAGAAACGCTGGCTGCATTTATTGGTGTGGCTGGGGGGTATTGGATGTCATGTGGGTGATAAATGCAAATGCTGAGTGCCATTCAGATGTAGTAATCCGCACAACCTTCAGTAGTAAATCTTCATTTATTGATATAAAAAGACATACAAGTAAAATAAAGAACTGTAGGGCAAGACAGTCCACTGTTTCAGGCTACATGCCCATCTTCATGTTACCCAGTTCTAAACATCATACACTACAACACAAACATATATATACACAAGTATACAATCAGAAAAGACATGTAAATGTGAGGACCTGATGGAGAACTGCTAATTTGAATATGTCAGCCATGCCCACAAGAGGAACTCACCCTCTGATTGGCCGCTTATATTACTCACATTTATGCTCTGTGACACTCTTTAAAAGCAATCAGAATATTACATTACCAATAGTAAACATATATCCATCATTTCTCAATTCTATAATTCAGTGGGAGGCATGAACGAGGGGCAAACATAAAGAAACAGCACCATATACTCACTTACCACAAACGTACCATCCCGGAAGATGGCTCAACAGCCAATCAATGTGAGAAGACTAGAGCCGCCAGCTTGCCATCCTATCAATAGGCGGTACGTGTGGAGAAACCTCCTCCTCCCAGCGTCATGGCAACCAGACGCTGGTAAGTGCCGGCAAATAGAAACGGCCGATACGTCCGCCAAAGACACTGTGTGTCTTAGCAACAAGAGGCCAGTGTTTTAAACATAATGTGTAAAGCGCCGACCAACACACGGCATCCCAGAAGACGGCTCAACAGCCGATCAGAATGGGAAAGAGTCGCCGGCCAGCCGCCCAATCAATGGGCGCTACGTAAAAATGTGGCCTCCTCCCCAGCGTCATGGCAACTAGATGCTGGTGAGAGCTGACCAATAAGCAGGGTCGCTACGTCCACCAATTGAAAGGACACTGAGCGTCATAGCAACAAGACGCCAGTGTTCTAAGCATTACTACGTTGACCAATAAGAACCGCCTGAGAGGCGTAATAATTATAGTAAAACTCCGCCTACTTCTAAACGGCCGAATCAAGGCAGAGCAGGGGACACTACGTGTCATAGCACCCATGCATCATAGCAACCAGACGTCGGTGTCCCCGGCTCGCAAAATCTGGACAGAATACTTCTGTCCCTATCAAGTATAATGGCGGCTGAACATCCCACATAGCTATTCCACAGATGTAAGCACACATAGAGAGGTGCCAGATAAAATAAACAAAGATTAGAAAAATGGACACAAAAGGTCCTCACTGACATCCCCTAAATGTGCCACATCAATAATCTATCCAGGATACTACACCCATAGCATAAAAAGTAATAACTTGCATATGATTTGGCAAAAATGTCAAATGCCACATGGTATAAAAAAGGGGGTAAATAAAAAAAACAACAACCAAAAAATGGATGTATACATACCCGTTCACACCTCCCACTGCTCCACAAATTTTGTCCTCCTTTAGAAACCTATAACAATACCCAATAAAGAAGATTACTTATGTATCAAAGCTATCTATATACACTCTGAACAGAATAAATTACCATTACCAATCTAATTCTAAATCGTAGTCTTTATTGAGACCTGTGTTAATGGTGTCAAGTTCCCTAATCCATTTAGATTCTATTTTAGAAAGTTTGGAGTGCCGATTGCCTCCTTTATTATCCAATTTGACTCCATCAATAACACAGACCCTCAATTGACTAACATTATGACCACATTTAGAAAAATGCTCAGAAACTGCCTGATCCATATTTTTCTTGCGGATAGCAGATTTATGTGATGCTAATCTGTCCTTCAGCCTTTGTGTAGGTCTGCCCAACATACCATTTGCCACGTGGACACTTCAACAGATATTTATTTATTTATTTATTTATTTACAGATAGATAACCCAGCTGGAATCACAGATATATCTATCACGTACAATGTAACGTTTGCCACTAGTAGGATGAAAAAACTGATCACCCTTAATAAGGCTGTTACAAATGTGACAATTTAAACATGGAAAGGTGCCACATTGTGTAGGTCTATTATTTCTCTTACCAATGTCTGAGTGGACTAATCTCGTGCGTAAGGAGGGAGCTCGCTTATAACAAAAAATAGGAGGATGTTGAAACTCTCTAATGTGGGGGAGTGAATCACCCAATATATTCCAATGTCGTCTAACACTACGTTCAACTTGTTTACTAATAGTGTTATATGTGGAAATCAAGGAAACTCTATCAGAGTTCCTCCTCGGGCCCTTATTCCTCCTAATATTTCTACTCCTAACCAACTGCTCATAAAGAAGATCATTAGGGTAACCCCTCTGTTTACGACAGACCATTTCAGATAATCTCAGATCCTGTTTATCACCATCATTCACTATCCTGTCGATACGTTGGAATTGTCCCCCCGGGATGTTATGTATCATATGTTGGGGGTGAAAGCTTTTGTAATGTAATATGGCATTCCTATCCGTTTCTTTACGGTATAGATCAGTCACTAACTTCCCACCTTTTTTACTAACAAGAGTATCAAGATAGGAGATATGTGACAGATCACTACTAATGGTCACTCTAATCTCAGAGCATCTGCAGTGCAGGGAATCAACAAACTCCACAAGAGCCAAGTGCGGCCCCGCCCACAAACAAAAAACATCATCAATATAGCGAAACCAACATTTCGCATACCTCTGAAACAAAGATGAAGTATATACAGAAGCCTCCTCATAAAGGCCCATGAAGAGGTTGGCGTAGACGGGAGCCACACTCGACCCCATTGCCATTCCCCTGCACTGCAGATAACAATGGCTGTCAAAATAAAATAGTTATCCCTTACCCATTTGCCCCCGGCGGTACGAATTTCTCCGTCCCTTTTTTCCCTCCTAAAAAACCAGGGACGGAGAAATCTGTACCTTCCGCGCTCCCGCCGCTGTCCGCGCTACCTCCGCTCGTGCGCGCGCACCCGCCGCTCGTGCACGCCGCCGCCCGCTTGCCCGGAGATCAATGAACGGGAAAATCCATTCCCGTTCGTTGATCTAAGCCCCCGCAATGATCTGCTGCTTCTTTCAGAAACAGCGCGATCATTGTGATTCTCCCAGCCTCCTACTGCTTCCTGTAAGCGTCCTTCCAGTCGCTTACAGGTCGCATGTACACATACTCACTGTGGCCATCTTGTGTCCAAATAGTAAACTACACCCTAATGCATTTTACACATACAAATAAATTGTTTTACATAATAAATTAACTCATTACCTCCCACACTCCCCAATTTATTTATTTTTTGTAATTTTTAAAAAAAATATATATATACACAATAAAAAAAAACAGATAGTTACCTTAGGGACTGAACTTTTTAAATATTTATGTCAAGAGGGTATAACACTGTTACTTTATAAACTACGGGCTTGTAATTAGGGATGGACGCAAAACTGAAAAAAATGCACCTTTATTTCCAAATAAAATATTGGGGCCAAACATTGTGATAGGGACATAATTTAAACGGTTTTATAATCAGGAATAATGGGCAAATAAATTTCATGGGTTTTAATTACAGTAGCATGCATTATTTAAAAACTATAATGGCCGAAAACTGAAAATAATAATTTTTTCCCACATTTTTTTCCTATTTTCCCCATTAAAACTAATTTAGAATAAAATAATTATTGGCATAATGTCCCACCTAATGAAAGCCTAATTGGTGGCGGAAAAAACACAAGATATAGTTCATTTCATTGCGATAAGTAATAATAAAGTTATAGACGAATGAATGGACGGAGCGCTGAAAGGTGAAAATTGCTCTGGTGGTCAGGGGGTAAAACCCCTCAGTGGTGAAGTGGTTAAAATAATATTCAATAGGGACATTATACCAGGTGGCATTTGACATTTTTGTCAAATCATATGCAAGTTATTACTCTTTTTGCTATGGGTGTAGTATCCTGGATAGATTATTGATGTGGCACATTAAGGGGATGTCAGTGAGGACCTTTTGTGTCCATTTTTCTAATCTGTATGTTTATTTTATCTGGCACCTCTCTATGTGTGCTTACATCTGTGGAATAGCTATATGTGGGATGTTCAGCCGCCATTATACTTGATAGGGACAGAAGTATTCTGGCCTGATTTTGCGAGCCGGGGACACCGACGTCTGGTTGCTATGATGCATGGGTGCTATGACACGTAGTGTCCCCTGCTCTGCCTTGATTCGGCCGTTTAGAAGTAGGCGGAGTTTTATTATTATTCCGCCTCTCAGGCGGCTCCTATTGGTCAGCGCAGTAATGCTTAGAACACTGGCGTCTTGTTGCTATGACGCTCAGTGTCCTTTCAATTGGTGGACATAGCGACCCTGTTTATTGGTCAGCTCTCACCAGCGTCTAGTTGCCATGATGCTGGGGAGGAGGCCACCTTTTACGTAGCGCCCATTGATTGGGTGGCGGGCCGGCGACTCTTTCTCCATTCTTATCGGCTGTTGAGCCGTCTTCCGGGATGCCGTGTGTTGGTCGGCGCTTTACACATTATGTTTAAAACACTGGCGTCTTGTTGCTAAGACGCGCAGTGTCTTTAGCGGACGTATCGGCCGTTTCTATTTGCCGGCACTTACCAGCGTCTGGTTGCCATGACGCTGGGAGGAGGAGGTTTCTCCACATGTAGCGCCTATTGATAGGACGGCGAGCTGGCGGCTCTACTCTTCTCACATTGATTGGCTGTTGAGCCATCTTCCGGGATGGTACGTTTGTGGTAAGTGAGTGTATGGTGGCGTTTCTTTATGTTTGCTCCTCGTTCATGCCTCCCACTGACTTATAGAATTGAGACATGATGGATATATGTTTACTATTGGTAATGTAATATTCTGATTGCTTTTAAAGAGTGTCACAGAATAAACATAAATGTGAGTAAAATAAGCGGCCAATCAGAGGGTGAGTTCCTTTTGTGGGCATGGCTGACATATTCAAATTAGCAGTTCTCCATCAGGTCCTCGCATTTACATGTCTTTTCTGATTGGATACTTGTGTATATATATGTTTGTGTTGTAGTGTATGATGTTTAGAACTGGGCAACATGAAGATGGGCATGTAGCCTGAAACAGTGGACTGTCTTGCCCTACAGTTCTTTATTTTACTTGTATGTCTTTTTATATCAATAAATGAAGATTTACTACTGAAGGTTGTGCAGATTACTACATCTGAATTCTAGTTTTGGATCCTGTGGTGCCCGGGATTGTTTTTTCCAGCACACCAGCCGTTCCTGATTGGACGGCCAGTCAGTGAGTGCGATTTCAACCATAGAGCTAATGCTGGGTGCCATGTGAGCTCTGTACCGCACCTCTTTACTCCAAAGTGTCTTAGTGGGGGAGGAGCTTTCCATGGGGTGGGCAGGGCATCCCGTGTGCAGTGGGTGGAGCTTATCACAGCCAGGTTCGGGGCTTCCCCTATGCTACCAAAGAGTCCTTTATATGGGAATTTTAAAAAGGGGTGGTCACCCAGAGCCCCCCCCCCCCCCCCCGCTTGCATATTCAGCGGTGATGCACTGTGGGAAATTTCAGAGCTCACTCCAGCCTGAATAATCAGAGATAGAACTGCAACTGCACCGACTGGCCGAATTACCAGGACAGATTGCTGAGGAACGAGGCGTGGAGGATGGTGGCCACTGGCCAGGAACAGGTCAGCGTGAAGAGGGCCCCGGGTATGTATTAAATGTTTATCATCCTTCGTTTAAGCAGGTACACTTTAAGAAGGCAAACTTCTGTTTTGCATAGCATCTTAGTATGGAGGCTGCGGCCGTTTATTGGGGTAAACCAAACAGAATCACTTTTATTAATGAACACTTGAAACTACTTCAAACCATAATAAAGATGACCCAATATCCACTGATCACCAAACCAATGCCCGTCCGCCGGGTGACATTACCCAAAATAACCCCAATAATTAGCCACAACTAAAAAAAAGGGGGGGGGCGAATTTTCTTTCTTTTCTTCACAGGCTTGTGACGCAGCTCACAGCCCAGCTTAAACACTCTGTTTCTGCTGCGGGTTGGCTGCTGCAGGACGCCTGCCAAGCTCCCTGGCCAATTTCAGCTGCCTCTCTCCGTTCCTTCTCCCCAGCTACATGGGGAGCACACCTGCCGCTGCACCTGCAATTAAGAAAGGGAGAGCCAGCACAGCACTTAACTGTTTCAGGGCTGGGGCGGCAATCACATGTGGAGTCAGGTTTAAGCCTGTCCCCATTCATGGTATTGCACACCCCATTCTCACTTACCATCTCTATAATAGTTAGACATACACCAAACTGGAGAAAGGCCGCGGCCGTTTATTGGGGTAAACCAAACAGAATCACTTTTATTAATGACCACTAGAAACTACCTCAAACCATAATAACGATGACCCAATATCCACTGATCACCAAACCAATGTCTGCCCACCGGGTGACATTACCCATCAGGCCAGACCAGCTACACTGGGCTGGCCCTCCAAGACCGCGGCCCTTATGATACCATCATGCAGGTTAGTATTGAAAATATCAAGTCCGATGGAGGACAAATGAACCCCATCTCTTCTGTATAGGCCCACCTCTCTTTCTTCCAATTGCGTGTGCCTCACCGTTGTACCATTGACCTCCTTCAAAACTCTCACCATGAATCTATTCACTCTTTTACGGATTCTGTCCATAAATTTCAAATCTGGGCTCAGCCACAACCACCTGGAGATCATTTCCGAGAAAATGATCCTAGCACTTGGCAGCTGATTTGCTATATGATGAATGTCGGACCTCATTCTAACCACGAGATCAATTGTCCTCCATTCACTCACGTAATTTCCACCAAGATGGATCAGCAGAAAGTACGGGGCAGGCCAACATTGTAATTGTTTTGAAATCAAATAAATAAGGTCGTCCCAGCGGAGGCCCCTCTTACCTAACAAAAAAAACTTGATGAGTACCCAAGAATAAATTCTCTGTGTACGGCCTGTGTCTGGCTCTTTTCTGTACCCAGAATACAAAGGAATGGCCCGCTATCCAAACAATTTTCTTTTGTTCTGAAACAAAATTTAATAAACGTACAAATTAGGACGAACATAGAACTGGAATCTGCGGTATTCCCAGCGCCCTATGCGCTGCAAAGATTAGTCACTAAGGCCAAATGTAGCCACCTCTGAAGCGGCTCCGATTCGGAAGGAGTGGGAAGTAAACCTGTAATTGCTTAAGCCAAGGCGAGCAAGGCACTTGCTCAGGACCGCTCTAAATTGAAAGGTAGTCAAAGTTGTACCTGAGGAATGCACCAAAAATGACACCAAAGGATGCCTTACCGCTGAGAACTGCTGAACCATCTTAACCGGGCAGCACTCTCCAGTCGAAATAGCTCCCAGTTTTAACAACGATCCTCTTGCAAGCTGATCCGTTTTTTATTTTCTAACCACAATTTCTAAGCCATCTACCACTATCCTAACATCCTCGGATCTAAGTGGGGACTCCAATTTCTTATTGGGCGCTACCAGCTCGGAGATTCTAAAGGCACCAAAAAAATGTCATAAAGGCAGTTTTAAGTAAAGTATACTCATACGAATCAGTACAAACCTCTTTAAGGGCCACTGCAATATCCTACAGCAGCTTGAACGAAATAGGCCTTCTATCATTGGGTTTATTAGTCTGCCTGCTCAGCCCTTTCATAAACTTCTTAATGATCGGATAAGAATTACTAGTAGGAGAATTCGGTAAGCGTCTGCAAAATGACACTCCCGCTAAAGTCTTCGCAATCTTAGTGAGCAATGACCCCTTCTCGACTTCCTGGCAAATAAACGCCAAAAATAAATCACCCGAGTCAGCCCATGGGTATAAATCATAAAAGGCTGCAAATTCACACCATTTGTTACATGATGCTTCATAGTCCCTCCATGTGTTTTCTGAAACCGATCTTCGCACCATCTCGCTAATTAATCCCAGATAAGGTTCCAGAGATGTTCCGGGCAACCTTCTCCTTCCAATCTCGCCATCGGGGCTAATGCCTTGAACGTATCCCACTGTTGGCGAGACAAGGCGTCTGCTATCACATTACATTTGCCTGGAAGATAAGAGGCTTTAATCCATATATTAAACTTTAAACATAGTAGTACTAAACGCCTCAGCAGTCCAGTCTCACTACACCAACTGACTTTGCCGACAGGCAGTTCACTGCGAACATTACACCTTTATTATCCGTTTGCAAGTGAATTTGTCTGTTCGCAAACTCAGTACCCCATAAAGTCAGTGCTACTACTACCGTAAATAGTTCTAATAACAGTATATTTTTGTTAACTCCTTCCCTGATCCAAGCCTCTGGCCATTGTTCCGCTGACCATCTACCTTGCCAGTACACTCCATAACCTGTCACACCTGCCGCATCTGTGAAGAATTCCATTTCAGAGTCTAGTACGAATTCCCTCTGCCACATAGATCGACCGTTGTAGCAAGCAAAGAATTCTAGCCAAACGTACATATCATCTTTTACCTCCTTAACCAGTCTCACATGTAAAGCAGGCGATTTCATACCCGCAATGAGTTGCGCCAGTCTTCTGGAGAAGACTCTGCCCATTGGCATAATTCGTGATGTAAAGGATAAATGCCCCAGCAACGATTGGATCTCCTTTACTGCTGCCTTATACTTCCTAATTAATTTGGTCAGCGACCCTTTTAAACTGTCATTTTTTTCCCTTGACAACCTGAATTGCATTCCCTCAGTGTCAATTGTGATTCCTAAGAATTCAATACAAGTAGTAGGTAGAACCGTTTTCTCTCCCCCAAGGGGAAGCCCGAAATCTTCCATTGACACACTTGTGAATTTTTTGGGTCTATAAATAAAAAGGCATCTAAATAATGAATTAAAGAACCTGACTTTACCTTCTGTGCGACCACCCATTCCAGGAAACAGTCGTAAATGTCTCAAAATGTCTCAAAATAAAAACATGAAAGTGAACAACCCATAGGCAAACAAAGGTCAAAGTAATATGTATCCTTAAAACAAAAACCAAGTGAGTTAAATCCCTCTGGGAGCTATGGGTAGCAATCTAAATGCCGATTGAATGTCAGTTTTAGCTAGTAGCGCTTCATGACCAAACTTACGAATAATTTCCAACGTTTGATCAAACTTAACGTATGAAACCGACGCCAATGTTTTATCCAGGCTGTCATTCAGAGAGTCATTTTTCGGAAACAAAAGATGATGTATCAATCAAAATGTGTTAGGAGTCACCCAATGGCGAAATGCGAAAGTTTGCGAACGGAGGTGTATCGAATGGGCCCGAAACTCTGCCCAATTCTATTTCTTTCTTTATTTTATTTTCCGCTACCGACACAAATCTATTCACTGACTTCAAATTCGGCACTATCATGCACCCTTTACCTGAATATGGAGGGATACAAAACCCATTCGCAAAACCTTCAGTTATTAACTGACTGCTCTGCTGCCTTGGGATACATTCTTAACCTAGGCAGCATTTTCCCAGTCTCACCGGAGTCTCCACCTTTGCAAAAAAAAAATCCTTCGCTGACCCTTGGCTTGTCAAACCTGCTTTTTTAAAGCACCATTAGGATGAATGCACTGCACCGCAAAAGTCACACTCATGTTTATATTTGCAGTTATTTTGAAATCTGCATTATCCTTCATTGAAACCAAAACAGAGGCCTTTTTTAAAGGACCCTGCTGCTTGCGGTGCATTCACCCTTGCCGTTAAAACCCTTTGCGGCAGCATAACAATTATCCATAGTCCTAAGTCTTTTACTCTCCATGACAATGAAGGATGGATGGCTACTTTCTGGCAGAAGGCATCATCATACTGGTACCACACCAGTCCCCCGAACTGCCTGTAATCATGTCGAGATGTTGAAACAATCCAGAACAAAGTTCCGTCTTTTTTTCACCTAGCACACCCGCATAAATGCAGAATGTCTGCAGCCAATTTGTAAATGACCGAACCGGGCGTCTCTTTTCTTCCTCAACTACTTTCTTATCTCTAACCACTGAATCCTTGTTAACTGGCAATAATGATAAAATGTCAAAATATTCCCCTTTCCAAATTTTTTCTTTGAGCGATGCACTCAGGTGAAAGCCCAATGGGGATACCTGACATGGGAAAACCTCCTTGTAATGTGACTCTGCTATCCCAGCCCTTACTACCGGCTGCGCTTGTACTGTCTCAGCTAAACCTACATCCCTGCTATCCAGGACCCATGCCTCTACTGGGGATGCCGACTGCTGAGCTACGCCATTCAAACCCTGCACACTAGCATTTTCGAATCGAATCCCTTGTCCCATTAACTCTGCTACTTGCTACCACATCTGCTAATTTTTTTTACAACCTCAGTTAAAGCAGACAGTTTTGCATCTATAGCAACAATTTCTATAGCACACTCACCAAACTTGACAGGTTCTCTTTTTTCCTCTCTTGTCTCCTGAGACACCTGCCAGCTAGGACCAGCTTGCTCACCGTCATCCTGGGGAATCTGCTCTGAGGACGCCTGGGGCAGGCACCGCTGGCCCCTGCTGCTCTTTCCCTTTAAAAGTTTTTTTCTAGGCTGAGGTGGAGGAGGCAGGGAGAAACGTCTCCTGGTCTTCCTGGGGCGTTTGCCTGGCCCCCTTCCTGCTCCGTCCACCGACTCCTCCAGGCTGCCTGGGACATCCTCTGTCACCCTCTCTTTGGCCCATGTCCTCCTGAAATTGCCCTCTTCAATCTCTCGCCTGGAACTCCTCTCCCTCACTGAGCCACGAGGTGAGTCTCCACCGTCCATGTTGCCTTCTGCCTGTATAGTCACCGCCGCTGCTCCGGGTAAGGCCACCGTTGCCATTTCACTGTCTGGGGGGGGGGGGGGGGGGGGCGACAGCAGGCTCCTAATCCATTCCTCCCTATCGTCTGCCCTGGCCCTGTGCAAAACCGACGCTACCGAGTCCTCCATGTCGGGGCAAATCTTTGTTCTTTTCTTCACGGGCTTGTGACCCGTCACAGTCCAGCTTAAATACTCTGCTTCTGCCAGGGGTTGGCTGCTGCAGGACACAGAGAAGGATTTGTACTTTTTTCCACCCAAGGCCCACTGTCACCAACATTATCACTATCTCCCTCTGAAAAATCATCAGTCGCGGGGTACTGTGGGTGCACTGCCAAGGCTGCACACTTCCTTGATCGTGCTCCAATGTCTGGCAGCATTCTACTCATGCGCAGAATGCTCCTGTCCACGGAAGCACAACTGAGGAGGTGCATGGCCAGGGCTGCACATGCACAGTAGCCCACAACTGGTCTAGTGGGCAAGCTTTTGGATGGGGACAGCGGCACAATGTAACAGATAAAGAGAAACCAAGGGACCCGTAAGGCTTCGAGGGAATTGACGAAGCCTCAGGTTAGTAAAATAGAACTTTTCTCCCATCTCAGGTACACTTTAAAGCAGTGGCTAAGGCCCTCGGGCCGAATGTGGCCCCCTGAGGCTTTTTTACCGGCCCCCAACAAAGAAAATGTATTACTTATAGATGCGGTCAGCTACATCTTTAAATATAAGTGGTCCACATATGGAATAGCAGTGCTGGCATCACCCATCCACATGGAACCAGGAAGCAGTAATTCACTGGTTTCCAATCAAATTCCACATCAGATGACACTGCTGTCCAATTGGACTGCAGGTTGTCACCTGGGTATGCTAGACTGTCTGGACCGCAAAGACTGCTACATCATTTTATGTATACTCCAGCCCCCAGCAGTCTGAAGTATGTTGACCTGGCCCTCGACCCAAAACATTTAGGGACCCCTGCTTTAAAGGAAACCTGAGAAACTATAAGGTATTATACTTATCTGGGGCTTCCTCCAGCCACTCTGAATCCATCTGCTTTATCACCGTCGGCCTGATCCCCTCCATTCTCCCGCAGTGGAGTCTGTAATCCAGCCCAGTCTTGCACATGTGTGGTCCCAGGCTGGCCCCGTACACCCTTCAATCGAAATCGAATGGCTGGGAGAGTTCTGCGCAAATAATGTTGCAGTCTTAGCAAATTGCCTATGTGCAAAACATTACCAGCTACTGCGAAAGTACAACGATAAAGCAGATAGAGTACAGGGGGCTGGAGAAAGCACATATAGGGCCGTAGCTACTACTATACACATCTGAATTACAGTGACCAGACTATTCTGGGTCCAACCTGGGACAGGGGGGGGGGGGGGGTGTTTGTGGAGTGTAACCGTAACCCCAAAGCAGCACATATAGCCAACTATGACCATTAAATAATAAATGCAGCAACAGTTACCCCAGACACCAGAAAATAAACGCAATGTGGGCAGCATTTCACCAGAACATAAACGCAATGTGGGCAGCATTTTACCAGAACATAAACGCAGTGTGGGCAACATTTCAGCAGAAAACAAACGCAATTTGGGCAACATTTCAGCAGAAAATAAACGCAATGTGGGCAACATTTCAGCAGAAAATAAATGCAATGTGGGCAACATTTCAGCAGAAAATAAATGCAATGTGGGCAACATTTCAGCAGAAAATAAATGCAATGTGGGCAACATTTCACCAGAAAACAAATGCAATGTGGGCAACATTTCACCAGAAAACACGCAATGTGGGCAACATTTCACCAGAAAACAAATGCAATGTGGGCAACATTTCACCAGAAAACAAACGCAATTTGGGCAACATTTCAGCAGAAAACAAACGCAATTTGGGCACCATTTCAGCAGAAAAATGCAATTTGGGCAACATTTCACCAGAAAACAAACACAATGTGGGCAACATTTCAGCAGAAAATAAACACAATGTGGGCAACATTTCACCAGAACATAAGGCAATGCGGGCAACATTTCACCTGCAAAAAAAAAAAAAAAGAATTTACTCACCTGACAGAAGTTCCCTCTCCCGGCCGGCTTCTGGCGCGCAGCTCCACGGACGATCCTCCTGCAGTCTCCTGTGCTGACAAGCAGGCCTACGGGAAGGTGGCACCCGAAGCCCTGTACTGGAGACACAAATAGTCTCCAGTACAGGGGCTTTGGACGCCATCTTCCCATAGCCCTGCTCTGCCTGCCAGAAGACTATGCAGGCTGGAGCGGGGCTGTGGGCTAAGAACTGGTGCGGCGTCTATTAGACGCCGCTGCCAGTTCGTGGAATAGTACGCTGGCCAGAGTCCCGAGGCCGGGACGTCCTGTGCCTAAAAGCGGGACATTTACTGGGACCTCATGCAACCTGGGACAGGGGACCCCAAATCCGGGACCTGTCCCGGGTAAAGCGGAACGTATGGTCAGCGTATCTGAATAGAAGCTCACAGGGCACAGAGGCAGAGCAAGAGAGAGAGAGCATAGGAGTCACAGTGTGACAGCAGAAGGGATCACAACAAAGAGGATGGGGACTGGTAAGAAACCCCCTAGGCTAGGTATAGTTATTTTAGGAAATTAGGACTTTTATTCTCTAAAGGGGGGAGGAGACACACAGTGAACATCAGACAGTAAAGTAGTAATTTCAATGGTGTCCACTTACAGCCTGCAGCCTTTATTTCCCCTGCTGTCAGACCCTCTGGCATCCATCACACTTTAACTGAAGGTGAGGCGATCGCTGTGCACAGCTGAGAAACTTTTTTTCAGGGAGGGGGAAGAAGGTCTCGAGCTGCGTGGTCTCTGCACACTAGGATTCTCATGTATAAAGCAACCCCAATGGCACCGCGAGACCTCAGACCTTCCTATCCACTCCACACTCCTGGCTGGGCTCAGGGCTGGCTGAGTCTGACATCACGTAGCATGTTACGTGACTTGATTGACAGCGGGTAGAGTGTTGTGGCCGTTACCCGCTGTATAGAAAGTCGCTCCTGACACTGCCTGGGGAGAGACTTGGGAGAAAGTCTGCATGCAGGAAGCTGCAGGCTCATTGCAGCCTCACAGTGCACTGCTCCTAGCTGGCAACCGTGGCCACGCCGCCAACTGCTCTGTTCACACAGGCTCAGACGGACAGTCAGAGCGGGGCGGCTGCGGATTTGCAGAGTGGGTGACTGGCTCTTATGGCAGATGACAGGTGCAGTTAACCTGTCACCCGCCTGTCAGAATATGGCAGATTCTGTCGCCCTAGTCCCAGGCCTTGGGGGCCTGCCCCTAAATCCGGCCCTGGCAGGACGCCTGCCAAGCCCCCCGGCCAATCAGCTGCCTCTCTCCGTTCCTTTTTCCCAGCTACACGGGGAGCTCACCTGCCGCTGCACCTGCAATTAAGAAAGGGAGAGCCAGCACAGCACTTAACTGTTTCAGGGCTGGGGTGGCAATCCCATGTGGAGACAGGTTTAAGCCTGTCCCCATTCACTATGAGCTTGCTGGGCCATCTACAACTATAAATAAAGTAAGTTTTTCTGATGCTGAAGCCAGGAAAATTAACATTAAAGTGGGTATCCTGAATACTGTTTTATACTATATGTCATTACATGGCCCCATTAACATGAAGCCTGAAAACTTTATAAAGACAAGGTTCTCCACCTGAGATATGACATGACACTGCAGCTTGACTGCAATTCGGGAAAATGTAACAGCTTCAAGCTACTGTGTGTGGAAAGCCGAATGAGATGAAAAACACAGATTTCCTAGCATTAAGCTAGGTGGCGCAAGTGTCTATTCTTTAGGGCATCCATAGTGTTTAGCGAATCCTCTACCCCCGCCTCCTTTTTCCTATGTGCCTTCAGCCTTTCTTTCCCGTTCTCGAACACTGGCAAGGCTAGCTGAGGGCTTTCATTTGCCATGGAGTTTCATCGGTTCTGTATAAGGATATGAAGCATCTGCGGCGAGGCTGAAGCACTTTCTCTCCCTCATATTGGATCACGACGATAAAGCCGCATTGTCTTCCTTGTCTCATTCATTGCCTGCAAAAGATGACAGAGATGGCTACTGTTGTGCTCGAGCTTTGACAGGAGGATGATGTTTTCCAAATGCAATCACGACAGACGAATGGCAGCTACATCTGGAAGTAACGGTATGGCAATTAACGTGGAAAATAGTCGCGGATGTAGATTTTACTGGTAACAAGTATAAATGCTATCGTTCTTCTATTTTTGTATACGATATTCAGGGCAGGTGCGTTACTTGCCATTTTTTGGAGGTGGGAGCTGGAGGTTACTTGACATAAATTATGTTATTTGGACTCGACACGAATGAGGTGTTTAGAGAAAAAAAAAGCGGCCTCGGCACCCTGGTTCATGTTGCGTTGTTTATCAACGGGTAATTTCTTTAGCCATAGCGGCCTCGTCTTGCGTCTGCATTTTTCAACGTATCCGCCCAGGTGTCTTCATCCTCGGCTCCCACTTGACTAACTATGGTTGGTCTGGACCACAGCCTTGTACCCTTTTGTTTAGCTAATGGAATCGAGGAAACCGTTATCCAAAAGGTTACAGCGCCAATTAAGCAAAAAACAGAAAAAAAAAACCCTTCTAGTGCTCCCATGTTCATGTGGATGCGCATTCTACCTAATAGGGTTGTGTTTATTTGCTTGTGAATTTTGATGCAAATCTTCTTTGTGGTGTGTGGCTAACCTTTGGGAGGGTTGTAAAATAAATACACCTACCTTTCTGTGTCTATACGTGTTTGTGTGTAACCTAAACCTATGCATTTATTTGACATCGTCAGCTGGTTTCTGTATCGAGCTGGTTCTCAATATTAACACCTTGCAATTGTTATCTGCACTATGGTGAGGAAAAAAAGTGGGAGGGGAAACGCGGAAGCTCATGTCACCAGAGTGCATATGGGTGTTGGCATCAGGTATTATATGACAAATATCGAAGAGTCTAGAGCTGATACATGAGTGGGTTATTTGTATATGTATATATGTATGTGTATTGTGTAAACACTCTCACTCTCACTCTCTCTCACTCGCACACTCACTCACTTACACACACTATCTCTCTCGCTCTCTCTCTCCCCCCTCCCCCACAGTTTTTGATACAGTATATGACTTTGTTTTGCTCCTTCCACACTGATTAGGTAGCCTTCCATTGCAACTGACATAATATATGGTTAATTTATTGCTTACTATGTTTGTTATAAACTAAGTTATTATCATAAAATGTTGGTCCTTTATCCTAAGGAATTGGGGTATCTCAAACATATTCTTACATAAGTACATTAGTTATACTTATTCATGTGAAACTGGAACTTTTTTTTTATACATATGATGGTTTTATTATTTATTACTAGCTGATGGCCTGGCGTTGCCCAGGTATGTACTTGGCTGGTGTTGGCTCCACCCACTTTTTCTAACCCTAATGGTGGCCACTAATGATCCAATCTTACCAAATCTATGTAGTTCAGGGGTAAATTGGGTAAATGTACTGAATAGATACTTAAGGTATTTACCTTATATTACATAGAAATTGTAAGATTGTATGAAAAAGATTGGATCGTTAGTGGCCACCTTAACACACAATTACTCAATGACCTAGTTTGTGAGCTTTGCAGTCTTTGGCATTAGTAATTTGCATTGAAATGAAACAAATCTGTCTGTGGCTCCACCCCCTTTTCTGAACTTAAACCCCAGTCACCAAATGACCAACTGTACCAGGTTTGAGGCTTGTGCCATTAACAGTGCAAGAATGGCAGCAATTAAATATTTCCCTTGAATATCAATAGGTGAATTTTGATTGACTTTTGTAGGCCCCACCCCCTTTTCTAAATATTAACCCCAGTCATTCAGTAAGCACCTGTGCAAAGTTTGAGAACCCTACCATTAACAGTGTAAGGCCACATACACACATCAGACTATAGTCTTTTGAAAATGAAAGATCACAGACCAATTTTACCCCCTTCCATGTAGTATGAGAGCCATACCTACACAGTCTATTCCAGTGATGGCTAACCTTTCAGAGGCCGAGTGCCCAAACTGCGACCTAACATCGACTTATCTATCTCCGAGTGCCAATGGGGGGGTTGTGGGAAAATGGGCGTGGCCATGATATTGTATGGGCGGAGCTAACGTAAGGATGTAACAGCGAGGCATAAAAAAAGCAGTGTTTCCGCCATGATGTGGTGAAACGAGGATCATGGGTGTGCAGAAACTGTGTGATGCTATTAGTATACCCGCCGCAACCCCAAAGCACCAAATATAGCCAACTATGCCCATTAAGGGCTCATTCACACTATGTGCTGCGCTGTCAGTTTTGACGCAACGCACATAATGTAAGATTCATATGGTAACATGAAAGTCAATAGATTTCCATGTTACCATTCACACTACAGGTGTGCGTTCCCATGCGTTACGTTGTAACGCATCTAGGAACATTTTAACGCACAACGCATACGTTTCCCCGATGGGTACAGCTGCCGACGTCCACGCTTTAGCGCACCACAATGTGCATTCCGTGCGATCACTGTGCGTTGGCAGCGCATGCATGAAATTGCATTCGTGCATAAGTTCTGTAGTGTGAATGAGCCCTTAATAATAAATGCAGGAACAGTTACCCCAGACACCAGAAAATAAACGCAATGTGTGCAACATTTCAGCAGAAAATCATGCAATGTGGGTCACATTTCACCAGAAAACAAACGCAGTGGGCCACATTTCACCAGAAAATAGACGCAGTGGGCCACATTTCACCAGAAAATAGACGCAGTGGGCCACATTTCACCAGAAAATAGACGCAGTGGGCCACATTTCACCAGAAAATAGACGCAGTGGGCCACATTTCACCAGAAAATAGACGCAGTGGGCCACATTTCACCAGAAAATAGACGCAGTGGGCCACATTTCACCAGAAAATAGACGCAGTGGGCCACATTTCACCAGAAAATAGACGCAGTGGGCCACATTTCACCAGAAAATAGACGCAGCGGGCCACATTTCACCAGAAAACAAACGCAGCGGGCAGCATTTCACCAGAAAACAAACGCAGCGGGCAGCATTTCACCAGAAAACAAACGCAGCGGGCAGCATTTCACCAGAAAACAAACGCAGCGGGCAGCATTTCACCAGAAAACAAACGCAGCGGGCAGCATTTCACCAGAAAACAAACGCAGCGGGCAGCATTTCACCAGAAAACAAACGCAGCGGGCAGCATTTCACCAGAAAACAAACGCAGCGGGCAGCATTTCACCAGAAAACAAACGCAGCGGGCAGCATTTCACCAGAAAACAAACGCAGCGGGCAGCATTTCACCAGAAAACAAACGCAGCGGGCAGCATTTCACCAGAAAACAAACGCAGCGGGCCGCATTTCACCAGAAAACAAACGCAGCGGGCCGCATTTCACCAGAAAACATACACAGAGGGCCAGATTTCACCAGAAAACATACGCAGTGGGCAGCATTTCACTGTAAATAAATGCAGTGGGCCACAATTCACCAGAAAATAAACGCAGTGGGCCACAATTCACCAGAAAACATACGCAGTGGGCCACAATTCACCAGAAAACATACGCAGTGGGCAGCATTTCATAGTAAATAAACACAATGTGGGAAACATTTTAGCAGAAAACAACACAGTGTGCCGCATTTCACCTGCAAAAAAAGTAATGTACTCACCTGACAGAAGTCTTCCCTCTCGGCTGGGCTCTGGCGTGCATCTTCCCCGGATCTTCTGCAGCTGAGTCTCCCGCGCTGCCGCTGACAGGCAGAGTGCAGGGCTATGGGAAGATGGCTGCCGCCGAAGCCCTGTACTGGAGACACAAATAGTCTCCAGTACAGGGCTTCGGGACGGCAGCCATCTTGCCGTAGCCCTGGTCTGCCTTCCGGGAGACTGCGGGGCTGCGGGCTATGAACTGGCGCGGTGACGTCTAGTAGACGCTACGGCCAGTTCATAAGCAGCGGTGGCGTGCCAGCAGATTAGGCTACGCGTGCCGGGCTCGGCACGCGTGCCATAGGTTCGCCACCGCTGGTCTATTCTATGGAGCTGAACTCCCCATCAGAAAAAAATCTTTGCAAGATGCTGCACACACAGATGCTGTTCAGACACAAAAGATCTGTTCCTGCCAAAGATCCGTTCCTGCAAATTGCATTCATAGTCTGTGAGATCTGCAGATCATCATACACACCTTGTTTAAATGACATTCATCTGCAGATCAGACAATCATCTGCAGATCTGAAAATCCATCCTGGTGGATCTGATCTGCAGATGAATGTTAGTTAAACAAGGTGTGTATGATGATCTGCAGATCTCATAGACTATGAATGCATTTTGCAGGAACGGATCTTTTGCAGGAACTGATCTTTTGCAGATACTGATCTTTTGAATGTCTACAGCATCTTTGTGTGCAGCATCTTGCAAAGATTTCTGTCTGATGGGGAGTTCAGCTCCATAGAAAAGACTGTGAAGGTATGGCTCTCATACTACATGGAAGGGGGTAAAATTGGTCTCTGATCTTCCATTTTCAAAAGACTATGGTCTGATGTGTGTATGAGCCTTTAGAATGGCTGCAATTTACATTTTCCCAGGGAAATTTTTATTTGTCTCTGCCCATTTTTTGGTTATGGGGGTTAAAAGGTATCCTATATGTTGTTCCAGGTAGTGTACTATGTGTGTGCCAAGTTTCATTCAAATCCGTTCAGCCATCGTTGCGTGATTGAGTAACAAACATCCAAACGTTTGCATTTATAATATTAGTGAGATGAAAATTATGGTGCCCATACACGATACAAAAAAAATGTTTGATTTTCCCATTTATTCGATCTAAATGATCAAATGAATGTTGGAAATATTTATTTTTTTCGATCAAGAAATTGGAACGATTATCCTGTTTTTTCGAGAAAAATCTGATCGGACATGCTGGAACATATATATTCGATCTAACGGAATAATCAAACTAAATTATCTAATTGAAAAAAAAATGAAACATTTTACTATGTATGGCCACCTTTAGGTAGACACAATCAATGCAAAAACAGTAATGCTAAGACAAGCTTATTTTAATTGTTTGGTGTACAGCCGGTACTGTTCTTTAGCTGTGATATGAGGGCACAGGGCAGGCATCAAGGGGGGACAACTGACACTGCAGTGAGGGGCCCAGGGCTTTTGGGGGTCCTGGGCCCCTCCCCCTAAAGTGCTGGAAGGGCCGCATGTGCTGGCTGCGGGCCTGTGGCTCACTAACCCGCACACCGTGTTCCAGAAGAGTGACATCAGCGCTTGAACATGAGGAGCGGATGAGTGAGCCCTTACAGCAGACTTTCTATACTGGGGGACCACCTATATCTGGCTACAGGCTACCTATACTGGGCCAACACCTATACCTGGCTACCTATACTGGGGCTGGAACCACATTTACCTAGCTACTTATACTGGGGCACCACCTATACCTGGCTACCTATACTGGGGCACCATGTATACTTGGCTACCTTTACTGAGGGCTCCACCTGTACCTGGCTACTTATACTGGGGCACCACCTATACTTGGCTACTTATACTGGGGCGCCTATAGCTTGCTACTTATACTGGGGGCACCTGTACCTGGCTAAAATATACTGGTGCACCACCCATACCAGGCTACCTATACTGGGGGCAACTATACCAGGCTGCCTATACCGGAGCACCACCTATAGTTTAATACCTATACTGGGGCACCTGTATCTTGCTGGCCTATACTGGGGCACCAGCTATAGCTGGCTACTTATACTGGGGGAAAGCTATACCTGGCTACTTATACTGGGGGCACCCATGCCTGGATACCTATACTGGGAGCACCTATACCTGGCTAGGGCAGGGGGATGAGCTGAGGCAGAAGGGGACAAGAGGTAACACGGGAATAAAAGAGGCACAGGGGGAACAGAGGCGGGCAAAAGAGTCACAGGGAGAAAAGAAATGAGAAGGGAACATGAGGTCACATAGAGGGACGCAAAAGAGGCAAAAACTGAGGTGAGACAGAGGGGAACAAAAGAGGCACAGGAAGAAAAGAGGGGGACAAAAGAGAACGGATAAAGGATAAGAATGGAACTACAAGTCCCTATCTCATTTAACGGGAGACCACCTGTATTTTGCTCGTATATGGCTCCACCCACAATATGCCATGGTCATGCCCACTTTTTTCCCGCATCACGCTGTGCATGCCGCTTTCTTCAGTGTCTGAGCCATGCACATTTTTCGACGTAGTGCACTTCGTGCACGGACACAGGGGTGGGGTGGCTAGTGGGCGGGCACAGCAACCAGTGGGTGGGCCCAGGGAGGGGAGCCCAGGCCTGATGATGTGTGAGGGGCCCCAAAATGTCTGATGGCGGCCCTGTGAGGGCATATGAATAGTATACAAAATTGGTTTACGTACAGGATGAACATTTTGAGAGCCACATGTTTACAGTGATAATGCTTGAGTCTTGTATGATATGCTTGTGAACTGTCACTGCATAATAGCATTGCATGATATTTGCAACTTGTGTAAAAAGGGCACCAGGCAGGGGCGTTGCTAGCCCCAAAGATCAGTGACAATTGTCCCGGATCTATTCTGGGGTACCCAAGATATTCTCCAGTCAAGCAGCAGTACTCAACACCGCCCGCTTGGTCTCCAGATCCTACAGACCTTTTATCTTCTGGGCTTCTCCCCCTAGTGTCTGAGAATTAATCTAACACTAGAGATCCTAGCCCAGGCATTGGCAAACTTGGCCCTCCAGCTGTTAAGGAACTACAAGTCCCACAATGCATTGCAGAAGTCTGACAGCCACAGTCATGACTCATAAAGGCAAATGCATTGTGGGACTTGTAGTTCCTTAACAGCTGGAGGGCCAAGTTTGCCCATGCCTGTCCTAGCCTCTTATTCTCAATGCTAGGGGAGAATGCCAGCTACAGAGGATGTTTCCAGACTTTTAAAGTGAATGGAAGAGATATGTAGTTCTCCTCGCTGCTACTCTGCTGGGGACGGGGGGAGGAAACGTGAGGACACACACAATGGAGGCTCCAGCCACCACAGCTTCCAGCATGACACACAGCATGCCCCTTAGAGGCACCACAACACCAAGCATGGCACCACACAACACCCAACATGCCCCATAGAGGCTCAACAGCATCCAGCTTGGCATAACAGACAGTACCCTGCATGGTACCACAGCACCCAACATGCCCCTTAGAGGCACCAAAGCATCCAGCTTGGCACAACAGACAGCACCCATCATGGCACCACAGCACCCAACATGCCCCTTAGAGGCGCCACAGCACCCAGCATGGCACTACACTGCACCCAACATGACACTGCAGTACCCAGCATGCCCCATAGAGCTACCATAGCACCCAGCATGGCACCTTAGCACCTAACATAGCAAAACCGCAATCAGCATGCTCCATAGAGGCACAGCAGCACCAAGCATGGCACTACACAGCACCCAGCATTGCACTACTGTACCCAGCCTGCCCCATAGAGGTACCATAGCACCCAGCATGGCAACATAGCACTCAACACAGCAAAACAGCACGCAATCAGTCACACAACACATGCAAACACAGTTGCGTTTTGTTACGATCGCACGGCCATCTGCGTGTGATAATGTGAAAGAGGCCTTAGGATCCTAGCAACGCCCCTGGCGCCGGGTGCTTGGAAAAGCTGCTAGTAGAATATTAGTAAAATTACCAATATTCTACAATTGGGCAGTGACCAATTCCAATTGTTACTAAATTTTTACCAATATGTTATCAGTTAACTCCCTCCCAATCGTACCGCCAATCGGCGGTGGGAAGGTGGTGCCCCCGTCATGTCCTGGGGCGAAGATTAGCAGGTAACGTGCGAGTGCATGCGCAATCGTTCCCTGCCTTCATGATCAGCCTGCCGATCAGCAATTGCGGCTGGCAGGCTGTTAACAAAAAAAAAGGGGCCTGTATTTATATTGTACAGTGCTGCAATCTAGCGCAGCACTGTACTGGGGACAGCTTTGTTACTTTACTGTCCCCTGGAGTGGCAGGAAAACAGATCTCTCTCATAGGCTGATGCCTATGAGAGGCGATCTTAGTGATTGGGTCTCGGGGGAGTGAGAGAGGAAGAGAATAAGAAATAAGGCATATTTTATTTTTTTAAAAAAAAAAACAATATTCATTAAAAAAAAAAATACACATTTCTGCAGCAATCAGATCTCACCAACAAAAGGCTCTGTTGGTGGGCAGAAAAGGAGGCAAGATTCATTTCGTTGCTAAGTTGTATAGCCGGGCAATAAACTGTTAAAGTTGCAGAGTGCTGAAATGTAAAAAATGGCCTGGTCACTACGAGGGGTGTAAGCCTGTGGTTCTCAAGAGGTTAACCTAACCCTCTTCTCACACTAAGGGCTTGTTCACACTATGAGCGTTTGCATATTTTTTAAGCGCTGGCGATTACAGAAATCGCCCTAAAAGCACGTGTGCAATGATTTCCTATGAGAGTGTTCACATCTGTGCATTTGGATTGCTTTCCGCTCCCCAAAGTGCTGCCTGTACCATTTTCTGAGCGTTTTGGCTATTATGGAAGGTATAGGAAAAGTGCAAAACGCTTGAAAAATCGCTTCTAGCAGCGATTGTGTGGGTGCTTTTTAGTCCGTGTCAATTTAAATGTGAAGTATTTCTGGGTCAGCCTGCACTTCCTGTTTGTGGAGAAGGAGAAGGACATTCATGAGTGCATCATGAGTCGCCGGAGCTGGTTCACCACCGAGGACTTAATCCAGGACCACCCACAATCGTATGACAAAAATCATTCAGGATATAAAGATACCCCCGTTGTCTGTTTCCACAGTTAGGAACATATTGAGGAAATGGAAGACCACGAGCTCAGTTCAAGTTAAGGCTCGAAGTGGCAGACCAAGAAAAATCTCAGATATACAGAAGCGACAAATGGTAAGAACAGTCAGTCAACCCACAGACCAGCACCAAAGACCTACAACATCATCTTGCTGCAGATGGAGTCACTGTGCATGGTTCAACCATTCGGCGCACTTTACACAAGGAGATGCTATATGCGAGAGTGATGCAGAGGAAGCCTTTTCTCCGCTCACAGCACAAACTGAGCCGCTTGAGGTATGCTAAAGCACATTTGGAAAAGCCAGCTTCATTTTGGAATAAGGTGCTGTGGACTGATGAAATTGAAATTAAGTTATTTGGGCATAACAAGGGGTGTTATGCGTGGAGGGAAAAAACACGGCATTCCAAGAAAAAAAACCTGCTACCTACAGTAACATATGGTGGGGGTTCCATCATGCTGTGAGACTGTGTGGCCAATGCAGGGACTGGAAATCTTGTCAAAGTTGAGAGACGCATGGATTCCACTCAGTATTAGCAGATTTTGGACACCAATGTCCAGTAATCAGTGACAAAGCTGAAGCTGCGCTCGGGCTGGATCTTTCAACAAGACAACCACCCTAAACACTGCTCAAAATCCACTAAGGCATTCATGCAGAGGAACAAGTACAATGTTCTGGAATGGCCATCTCAGTCCCCAGTTCTGAATATAATTGAAAATCTGTGGTGTGAGTTAAAAAGAGCTGTCCACGCTAGGAAGCCATCAAAAGTGATTGAACTAGAGATGTTTTGTAAAGAGGAATGGTCCAAAATACCTTCCAGACTCTCATTGGAACCTATAGGAAGTGTTTAGAGGCTGTAATTTCTGCAAAAGGAGGATCTACTAAATATTGATTTCATTTCTTTTTTGTGGTGCCCAAATATTTGCACCTGCCTAATTTTGTTTAAACAATTATTGCACACTTTTTTTTTAATCCAGTAAACTTAATTTCACTTCTCAAATATCATTGTGTGTGTCTCCTATATGATATATTTAACTGGTGATGAAATCGTGACGATTAACAAGGTTGCCCAAACGTTTGCATCCCACTGTACAATGCCATTATTCACACAATAGTCTAATTTTCACTGTATGTGGTGATGGCATTTCTGTGGATGATTCTTTGCAGTATCGGCACACTTAGCAGCAGCTTACTATCGAGAATAGGGATCGCACATGATCTGTGATAAAAGGCAACAAGGCCAGCATTTTTTTTCCTGCAGTGAAAAAATGCCACAAACGTGAATCAATTTTATTGGAATTCCACATGAAAAACCAATACAAAGTGGTGTACACGTGAGAAGTGGAACGAAAATCATACATTATTCCAAACATTTTTTACAAATCAATAACTGCAAAGGGGGGTGTGCATAATTATTCAGCCCCCTGAGTCAATACTTTGTAGAACCACCTTTTGCTGCAATTACAGCTGCCAGTCTTTTAGGGTATGTCTCTACGAGCTTTGCACCTCTAGAGACTGAAATCCTTGCCCATTCTTCTTTGCAAAACTGCTCCAGCTCAGTCAGATTAGACAGGGCAGCGTTTGTGAACAGCAGATTTCAGCTCTTGCCACAGATTCTCGATTGGATTTAGATCTGGACTTTGAGTGGGCCATTCTAACACATGGATATGCTTTGTTTTAAACCATTCCATTGTTGCCTTGGCTTTATGTTTAGTCGTTGTCCTGCTGGAAGGTGAACCTCTGCCCCAGTTTCAAGTCTTATGCAGACTCCAAGAGGTTTTCTTCCAAGATTGCCCTGTATTTGGCTCCATCCATCTTCCTATCAACTTTGACCAGCTTCCCTGTCCCTGCTGAAGCGAAGCAACCCCAGAGCATGATGCTGCCACCACCATATTTGACAGTCGGGATGGTGTGTTCTGAGTGATGTGCAGTGTTTAGTTTTCTGCCACACATAGCGTTTTGCATTTTGGCCAAAAAGTTCCATTTTGGTCTCATCCGACCAGAGCACCTTCTTCCACGTTTGCTGTGTCCCCCTCATGACTTGTGGCAAACTGCAAACGGGACTTCTTATGCTTTTCTGTTAACAATGGCTTTGTTCTTGTCACTCTTCCATAAGAGACAACTTTGTGCAGTGCACGACTAATAGTTGTCCTATGGACAGATTCCCCCACCTGAGCTGTAGATCTCTGCAGCTCTTCCAGAGTCACCATGGGCCTTTTGACTGCATTTCTGATTAGCGCTCTCCTTGTTTGGCCTGTGAGTTTAGGTGGACGGCCTTGTCTTGGTAGGTGTACAGTTGTGCCATACTCCTTCCATTTCTGAATGATTGCTTGAACAGTACTCCGTGGGATGTTCAAGGCTTTGGAAATCTTTTTGTAGCCTAAGCCTGCTTTAAATTTCTCAATAACTTTATCCTTGACCTGTCTGGTGTGTTCTTTGGACTTCATGGTGTTGTTGCTCCCAAGATTCTCTGAGGCCATAACAGAGCAGCTGTATTTGTACTGACATTAGATTACACACAGGTGCACTCTATTTAGTCGTTAGCACTCATCAGGCAATGTGTATGGGCAACTGACTGCACTCAGACCAAAGGGGGCTGAATAATTACGCACACCCCATTTTGCAGTTATTGATTTGTAAAAAAATGTTTGGAATCATTAATGATTTTCATTCCACTTCTCACGTGCACACCACTTTGTATTGGTTTTTCATGTGAAATTCCAATAAAATGGATTCATGTTTGTGGCAGTAATGTGACAAAATGTGGAAAACTTCAAGGGGGCCGAATACTTTTGCAAGCCACTGTAAGTTACCTCCTCTGTAGTTATTTTCACTTGCAGTTAATTAACAGCCTGTCTTTAACTTTAGAATTCTGGAGTTATTTTAATGATTGAAGAGTTAAGACCGAAGAGTTAACTTTAGGTTTGCCTGAGGTAAAATGTTTCCTGAATACTACATGCCTTATCACCATGGTGATAACACTAGAAACGTTATTAAAGACAGGAGATAAGCTTAGTGAATTGAGGCCATTATCTCTGGTGCATTGGCCCCAATTCACTAAGATCATGCTGGAGATAAGACAAGAGTATACTTGCCACCGCACAGTGAGGAGTTATCTTATCTCTTCATTCCTTAAGTGACTTCCTTTGTAGTTAAAGTGAACCTAAAGCCGATTAAAAAAAAATGAGATTAACTCACCTGGGGCTTCCCTCAGCCCCCTGCACCCGATCGGTGCCCTCGCAGCTCCGCTCCGATGCCTCTGGACTCGCCGGCGACGACTTCCGGTTTCGCCGTCACCGGCCGACAGGCATGGGAACGCGAGTGATTGTTCGCGTTCCCAGCCTGTATATCGCCCCCTATGCTGCTATTGCGGCCAGGAGGTCGCAATAGCAGCATAGGGGGCGATATACAGGCTGGGAACGCGAACAATCACTCGCGTTCCCAAGCCTGTCGGCCGGTGACGGCCACACCGGAAGTGTTGGCCGGCGGATGCAGAGGCATCGGAGCGGAGCTGCGAGGGCACCGATCGGCTGCAGGGGGCTGAGGGAAGCCCCAGCTGAGTTAATCTTTTTTTTTTTTATCGACTTTAGGTTCACTTTAAGTTACCTCCTCTGTAGTTATTTTCACATGCAATTAATTACCAGCTTGTCTTTAACTTTAGAATTCTGGAGTTATTTTAAGGATTGAAGTTAACTTTAGGTTTGCCTGAGGTAAAATGTTTTCTGAATACTACATGCCTCATCACCATGGTGATAACTATAGAAACGTTGTTAAAGACAGGAGATAAGCTTAGTGAATTGAGGCCATTCTCTTTTGGTTATCTCCTGCTAAGTAGAACAATGCCTAATTGCTAGGTAGATAGATGGTTAGATAGATCATTTCCAACATGTTGGAAATGATCTATCTGGCTGGTAAATCTAAAGGTGGCCATGCATTAGAAGATTATGGGCAGATTCGACCAAGAGACACACTTATCTCTAATTGAATCTGATTAGAGATAAATTTGTCTCTTGGTCGAATCTGCACATAAACTACATGCCGATTCCCGTCCGATTTCAGCATGAAATCATCAGGGAATCGGCTGAGCCGCCGTGTCCACCCGGCTGCTACCCCCAAAATGTATAAATGCATGTAGTGTGTGTGTGTGCATTTATACATTACCTGTCCTGTAGCAGCTTTCACACTGTGTCCGTCCATCTCACCGGGTAACAGCCGCATACACGCTAGCGGCGCATAGCGTCTGACGCCAGACGCTATGCACCGTTGGCGTGTATGCGGAGCCCGGTGAGATGGACAGAAACCGTGTGGAGGCCGACACCGGACAGGTAATGTATAAATGCGCACACACTACATAAATTGATACATTGCAGCGGCGGGGGTTTTGTTGTCTCGTCGCTCATTCGCAATTCGGCCACCGTACCACCGCGCACCCGACCAACTTAGGCCCGACATCTTCCAGCATGCATGATCGACCGTGCGGCCAATTTCTGTCCCAAAATTGGTAGCTTTTTTTTTTCCCACTAAAGGATTTTGGTCAGTAACCATTATATCATACAAACAGGTTATTGTGCCATATGCACTATTCAAACAGGTTAGATAAAGTGTGTCCCCCCCCCCTCCCACCCCCACCCCTACCCCTTCCCACCACCCCAACCACTCTCTGATCTCACTCACTAAACTGATTAATCTTTGAGTCCTACTATGCAACACCAATGTTGTGGGTATATCTCCATTAGGTAGTCCCCAAAGTCCAATTTGCCTAGGGTATTGGCAATTTGACCTTTGAGATACCATGTGGTATATTTGAAGGGGGTAACCACACTCTGTAATTCCAGATTTGACATGGTGTTCAGCAGAAATGGCTTCCATTTTTTTTGAAGAATTTTCCTGTTACTTTACCTTTATGCATACTAGCGTCCAATTTTTCCATTGTCAGCAAGTGTCTCAGTTCTTCCTTTAGATCCCATATAGAAGGCGGGGTGGGGTAAATCCATCTGTTATATATTACCTTCCTCGGGGCAATGAAAATGATATGCATCTGATTTGAGACATTGCTATCAATATCACCCTCTTTACAAGTTAAATAGCAGTAGCATAGGATCTTTTTGA
The DNA here is from genome assembly GCF_040937935.1 of Hyperolius riggenbachi. NCBI lineage: Eukaryota > Metazoa > Chordata > Amphibia > Anura > Hyperoliidae > Hyperolius > Hyperolius riggenbachi. The sequence goes on along the minus strand of NC_090646.1, from coordinate 311,707,816 downwards.
GTTTTGCATTTACCTACTTCATTTGCATATAACTTTATCCCAATCGGTCTGTATCACGGGACAATCCCACATGCAATGTACCATATCAGCCTTAGGAGTGTTACATTTCGGGCAATAGTCTGTGTACCCTACTCTTGGTGTCCTGTATGTGATGTTGAACGCATAATTTGCCTGATAGATCATCAGAAGGTGGGATTCCCTCCATTTCTCACTCACAATAACCCCCCTAACACAATTATTGCCTTCCAATATGCGTGTTTCTATATTGGGGACATTTAAGTATTTATTCCACCCTGCCATGTTTCTGAAAGCTTTTTGTTGTGCTCCTAATCTGGCCAAGGCTTGTTGTATATCAGAAAGAGACATCTTTTCACCTCTAGGCTTCAAGAATTTGTCGAAAGGAAATATACCTGCCACTGAGGAAATTTCTCTCAATCGCGCCTTAACATTATTATTATTATTTAGTATTTATATAGCGCTGACATATTACTCAGCGCTGTACAATGTGTATATATATATATATATATATATATATATATATATATATATATATATATATATATATATATCAGTGTTCTCCCCAGAATTTTTTTCCAGCCGGGTGGCATGAAATAGTAGCCGGGTGGCATGAAAAAGCAGCCGGGTGGGACGAGATGAAAATGCAGGGCAACTCTGCTTACAGCATATTAGGAGGTGAGGAGGTGAGCCGATGACAGCCGGGTGGTCACCAAATCTAGCCGGGTGGAGCACCCGGCTAAAAGAGCCTGGGGAGAACACTGTATATATCTTGTCACTAACTGTCTCTCAAAGGAGCTCACAATCTAATCCCTACCATTGCCATATGTCTATATTATGTAGTGTAAGTACTGTAGTCTAGGGCCAATTTTAGGGGGAGCCAGTTAACTTATCTGTAAGTTTTTGGAATGCGGGAGGAAATCTGAGTACCCGGAGGAAACCCACGCAGACATGGAGAGAACATACAAACTCTTTGCAGATATTGCCCTGGCTGGGAATCGAACCAGGGACCCAGCGCTGCAAGGGGAGAGAGCTAACCACTACGCCACCGTGCTGCCCATATTAACATATGAACGAACCTGCCCGTAGGCCAGAAAATCCGACTTTGGAACCCCATATAGACGGATTACTTCTGGAAGCGTTAACCACTTATGAGTTTCAAGGTTTAGGAGATTGTCTAATTTAGTTGTGCCTTTATCCGACCACCTCTCAAAGCTCTCTTGTGTTAAACTTGGTTGGAAATCTGGGTTTCCTACTAGTGCAATATATTTGGAAATTCTCCACGGTAGACCATAATTTTTCCTTATCTCCCTCTAAGTTATGAGGGTATTCCTGTAAATAATACTATGTTTTATGCGTGGGGGTAGAGATTCCCATTTTGCATGAAGTAAAGTTGCCAATTCAAAAGGTTCCAGCACATGACGTTCCAAAGTAGTATTTGAGAATTCTTCAGTTCCTGCTATCCAATCCCTGACGTGTCTAAATACACATGCTAAGTTATAACTCCTAATGTCCGGCATAGATAACCCCCCCCCCCCCCCCCCCCCCCATCTCCTTCGGGATTTGTAGTCTTCTTACCTTAATTCGGGCTCTTTTATTATGCCAGATATATTTTGTAAAAGCCCTGTTTACGGCTGTTATATCCACGTGCTTACATAAAAGTGGTAGTACTTGCATGGGATATAATAGCTTCCCAAAGCTGACCATCTTTACGAGGGCTGATCTACCCGCAACCCCAAGTGAAATATTATCCTATCCTTGTAATTGTGCTATTACCGATTTTATCAGTGGGGTTACATTCCGCCAATAGGTTTGGGCAGGATCTCTACCTATTTCTATCCCCAGATACTTTATTTGTCCTTAGCAATTTGTATTTCTAAACCTTGCAGATCCTGCTGGTCATCGTATTTCGATAACTGCCGTATTTCCTCCCAGCTCCTTAATAATGTCTAAGGCCTGCGGTAACTGCGACTTGGGATCCGAGAGAATTAGCATCAGATCATCAGCAAACAAGGTCTGCACCAGTCTCATTTGCCCCACCTGAATACTTTATTTATTATTTATTTATTGTATTTACAAAGCGCCAACATATTACGCAGTGCTGGACATTAATTTAGGTTACAGACAATATTTAGGGGTGACATATAGCAATATGACAATACAAGAATTCAAGAAAACCAGATCACACAGCACAGTATGAGTACAAGGTAAGGCTTAGTCAGTCACTGGATGGGAGCATGGAGATTAGGCAAGTTAGGTTCACTCAAATGCATAGCATGGGTTTACAGTAATGGAGGTGCATGATCAGGTAGGACACAAAAGGAGGAGTCTATTGGCTCAAGAGCAATGTTAAAAAGCAAAGGGGACAGGGGGCATCCCTGCCTGGTTCTATGTTGCAGCGTAATAGGTCCGGTTAAGAATCCGGGTGTATGTATTCTAGCTCGTGGTGACTTAAATAAGAGATGGAACCTGTTCAGAAATGCCCCCTGAAATCCCATTTTCCCCAAAACCTGTGCCGTCCATTTCCTGTTAACTGCATCAAACGCTTTTTCTGCGTCGAATGCTACTATAGCACTGTTCTTATAGGTTTTTGGATATGCCTTGACTTGCTGTAAAACCAGCAGAACTTTCCGGATATTTGCCACAGCGGCCCTCCCTTTTGTAAATCCCACCTGTTCCTTATCAGTTAGTATGGGCATAAACTGCGCCAATCTATCTGCGATTATTTTGGTCATTATTTTCATGTCTTGTTAAGGGACACAGGACGGTAAGATCCTGGATCTTGGGGATCCTTTCCTGGCTTTAGTATTAGCTTAATGTAAGCCTCATTTCCTGTCGGTAACATCTGCTCTCCCTTCAGTATCTTATTATAGACTCTCGCTAGTAAGGGAGCTGCTTCTTTCTTAGAAATCCACTTGAGCAGGCACCGTCAGCGTATAAATAGACTCTTTATTGTTCACATGAATTAAAAAGCAGTCAAACAACGACAGAGTGCTTTTTCGAGCTTCATGCTCTTTATCAAGTTGTCAAACTGCAATACATTTAAAACTCCACTCCATACAATATATAGTCAATGCCAACCAATCAGAGCACAGTGTTACAAAATGACCAACCAGGTAGCGCCACCTCACAAGAGGACTTGATGGGGAACTTCACAGGACAAACTTAGTCCCTCCCATCAGGTTGAAATCCACCGCTTGATAAAAAATATACTTAATATTGTTCCCAAAGTCAACAACATAAACATCAGAGAATGCCATGCATCTTACCTACAGTTGCAAAAAAAGTGCAGCGCTTTAGCTGCCATAAGAAGCCCACAATAAGCTGTTATAGTGGACTCCGGCCGCCGATCAATCAGCTCTCAGGCTGATATGTTCGCGACCAATAGGGGATATACAGAGAGGCATCCGTGCTGTTATTACCTGAAAGCCGCCGACCAATCAGCCAAGCTTCAACTAGCGTAGCGAGCAATGGACGCTTGACCGGGAGTCCAGCCGCCGTAGGGCGCCGACCAATCGGCTGCCCTCTAACTCAGCGGCTGTCATAAGAAAACTGTTGCATACTTTAATCCGCCCATCTAATAGGCGGGCTATGCGTACAGCCTCTAGAGACAGAGGAATAGCCCGCAAACGCGGCGCCGACCAATAGGATACTTAAGACCTCCCAGCCATCGCCTAGCAACATGGTAGCCACCCATTAAACAAAAATAGCAGCCCACAGTATGAGTATTCCCATACCATACAGGCGCATGATCTAAAAGATCAATAGCACAAATCCCCCATTATTGCTGACCACAAAAATGCGGCCCACAACAATGCAGATTACACAATGCATGGCAATCTCCGAAGAAAAAAAAAATAATCATAAAAATGCATGCATCTGATTGGAAATAATTCACACTGCACCCCATGGTGAGCACATCCAAAACCCACCCCTAAGAACAAAAGACCCATCAGATGCCGAACGATAGATTATATTCAATATTCAAACCCCCACTCCCCAAAACTCCCAGTTTTTTTTTTATCCAGAAATTTTCACGTCTGGACAATTCCTTGTCACGATCCCTTCCTGCCCCCCATCCCACAGGAACCCCATCAATTACTTGGACTCTCAGTTATGAAACTCCGTGACCTGCCTCCACAAAATGTCTGGCCACTACCTGTGTAGTGTCTTTATTCCTAATAGCTGTATTATGGGAGGATAATCTCACCTTGAGAGCCTTTGTGGTCTTGCCCACATAGGCAAGGCCACAAGGGCATTTCAAAAGGTATACAACAAATGTTGAATTACAGTCAAAATGTTCCCTTATCTTAAATGGGGTACCCTTGGAGGGGTGTCTAAAAACATCACCCTTGCTAATAAAGCTACACAGATGAAAACTCAAGCAAGGGTATGTACCCTTCTTGTCTTCTCTTAATCTGTGTGTCTTAGTTTTAGTATGGACTAGTTTATCCCGTATTGTAGGGGCTCTTTTGAAGGATAGGAGGGTTGGATACCTGAACTCTGGGACCCTGGGGAATGCCTCTCTTAACAGATGCCAATGCTTACGAACTACTTTACCTATTTGTGGACTACAAGTATTAAAGGTTAAAACAAACGGCATGTGTGTAGAACTATCTCTAGTGTGTTTGCCCTTTTCTCTAGCTTCAAGGGTCCATGATGGATATCCCCTTTGTCTAAATTTATGTTTCATTCTATCAAGTTGGGATTTTTGATTAGGTCCCTCAGGTACAATATTCATAACCCTTTTGAACTGGCTGTTGGGATCAAATTCTTAATCTGAGCTGGATGAAAGCTTGAAAAATGTAAAACCGAGTTTCTATCTGTACTTTTGACATACAGGTGTGTACTTAAGGTAGCACCATCCCTGTATATCATAGTATCTAGAGAGGAAACCCTCCACTGATCCACATGTGCTGTAAGTCTAATATTAGGACATCTACAGAGAGGGAACGCAAAAATTCATCAAGGGTTGAACGTGGCCCCGCCCACAAACAAAAAATGTTGTTGATGTACCTCCACCAGCACTTAGCGTGCTGGCGGAAGAGTACATCGGTGTATACAAAATATTCTTCAAACAAACCCATACAAAGATTTGCGTAGGCCGGGGCCACGTTCGACCCCATCGCTGTTCCCCTCTGCTGGATGTAAAAATTGTCCTCAAATTTGAAATAATTAAAGATCAAAACTATCTTCAACAATACGATCAAAAAGACTCGTTGATCCTGTGAAAGGTCAAGCTGCGTCATCACATACCAGTCGATCGCCTCTACACCTCTGATAAAGGCGGGGCAGTAGTTGTCTTGGATGCAGATTACGATACAAAATACATTTTGGTACATTTGACTCAAGTAGAAGTGTATAGGAGGATTGACAGGGATCCTATTGGTGATATTCAAAACAAAATAAAAGCATTGAAAGAACGTGCTCTTTCGAATGACATCATTGATGAGAAGCTTGCAAAATTGTTGGTTAAAGATCACCCTGTTACTACTAGTTTTTATACATTGCCCAAAATTCATAAAAATCTAGAATCTCCACCGGGCCGCCCTATCGTGTCCGGTGTAGATTCTGTCTTTGTCCCGCTAGCCCAATTTTTGGATAAGATCCTACAGCCCCTTGTGGTCCAGCTAGATTCTTCTATCAAGGATACAACTTCGTTTCTTCAGAAGCTGAGAGGATTGGATACAGTGGGGGAGGATGCTTTGCTGGTAACAATGGACGTTGAGAGCCTCTACACCTCCATCCCACATGATGGGGGTGTAGAGGCGATCGACTGGTACTTGATGACGCAGCTTGACCTTTCACAGGATCAACGAGTCTTTTTGATCGAATTGTTGAAGATAGTTTTTGATCTTTTATTATTTCAAATTTGAGGACAATTTTTACATCCAGCAGAGGGGAACGGCGATGGGGTCGAACGTGGCCCCAGCCTATGCAAATCTTTGTATGGGTTTGTTTGAAGAATCTTTTGTATACACCGATGTACTCTTCCGGCAGCACGCTAAGTGCTGGTGGAGGTACATCCATGACATTTTTCGTTTGTGGGTGGGGCCACGTTCAACCCTTGATGAATTTTTGCGTTCCCTCTCTGGTAGATGTCCTAATATTAGACTTACAGCACATGTGGATCAGTGGAGGGTTTCCTTTCTTGATACTATGATATACAGGGATGGTGCTACCTTAAGTACAGACCTGTATGTCAAAAGTACAGATAGAAACTCGGTTTTACATTTTTCAAGCTTTCATCCAGCTCAGATTAAGAATTTGATCCCCAACAGCCAGTTCAAATGGGTTATGAATATTGTACCTGAGAGACCTAATCAAAAATCCCAACTTGATAGAATGAAACATAAATTTAGACAAAAAGGATATCCATCATGGACCCTTGAAGCTAGAGAAAAGGGCAAACACATTAGAGATAGTTCTACACGCATGCCGTTTGTTTCAACCTTTAATACTTGTAGTCCACAAATAGGTAAAGTAGTTCATAAGCATTGGCATCTGTTAAGAGAGGCATTCCCCAGGGTCCCAGAGTTCAGGTATCCACCCCTCCTATCCTTCAAAAGAGCCCCTGCAATACGGGATAAACTAGTCCATACTAAAACTAATACACACAGATTAAGAAAAGGCAAGAAGGGTACATACCCTTGCTTGAGTTGTCATCTGTGTAGCTTTATTAGCAAGGGTGATGTTTTTAGACACCCCTCCAAGGGTACCCCATTTAAGATAAGGGAACATTTTGACTGTAATTTAACATTTGTTGTATACCTTTTGAAATGCCCTTGTGGCCTTGCCTATGTGGGCAAGACCACAAAGGCTCTCAAGGTGCGATTATCCTCCCATAAAACAGCTATTAGGAATAAAGACACTACACAGACATTTTGTGGAGGCAGGTCACGGAGTTTCACAATTGAGAGTACAAGTAATTGATGGGGTTCCTGTGGGATGGGGGGCAGGAAGGGATCGTGACAAGGAATTGTCCAGACGTGAAAATTTCTGGATAAAAAAAACTGGGAGTTTTGGGGAGTGGGGGTTTGAATATTGAATATAATCTATCGTTCTGCATCTGATGGGTCTTTTGTTCTTAGGGGTGGGTTTTGGATGTGCTCACCATGGAGTGCAGTGTGAATTATTTCCAATCAGATGCATGCATTTTTGCTTGCTTTTAACCAAGTCGCTTTAGTTGAAAGGTTTGGGGTCTGTCTATATCTCCGGTATGCCACCCTCCCTTTCATAACCTCTTCAGAATATTTCTGCGCCATTTGCTTTTTTTGTGGCCGTGTAGGTCATAATCCTTCCCCTTAATACCGCCTTAGTCGTTTCCCAAAGAAGATGAGGGTTATCCCCATGCCCTTTATTGTCTTCCCTAAATTTTAACCACCAACCTTGCAGAATGTGGTGGAAACTCTCGTCTCCATATAAGTGAGATAAGAATCTCCACAAGATATCAGTGCCTCTCTGTATTTTCTCATGTAGCTCTATCCATACCGGGGGGTGAGATCACAAGATCCTCAATTTCTACTTTGTGTAATCTCCCCACTAGTTGGTCCCCCAGGAATATCTGATCTATTCTAGAGATTGTTCCATGTACTGGTGAATAGAACGAATATTCCCTATCATAGGGGTGCATGTATCGCCATGTGTCCGTCAGCTGTAGAGTGTCTTCAAACCATGCCAGATTGTTTATTTTTTTAATGTGCCTTTGCCCCTTATTTGTAATATTACCTGATTTATCCTCAGATATCTGCATCACCTTATTCCAGTCTCCACCCACAATCGTATTTATATTGTGTTTTGTGAGCTCCCATTGTAGGTCACTTAGAAATGTACTATTGTCCCCATTGGGCCCATAAACATTAAACACTACCAGGGTTTCCCCTGGCTGATTGACTTTGACACCCAGCCATCTTCCTGCATCATCTATCTGTATGGTCTCTATTTTTGCATGTAACGTTTTATTTATCAGGATAAGTACTCCCGCTTTCCTGTCCACTGCAGGAGACCCAACACAGTGAGCTACCCAATATTTCTGCATAAATTTAAGTCCGTCCACTCTTAGGTGAGTCTACTGCAGTAGAGCAATGTCTGCCCTTAATTTTTTCAAGTGTTTTAAGTACCTGAGATCACTTTATGGGCGATCTCAGGCCCTTCACATTCCACAATATCACCTTAATGTGAATTTTTCAATTTTATGCCATATTTGCATTAGGTGGCTGAGTATCCAAGAACACAAAATGTACATTCAAGAAGCAGATACACATCACATTGTTCAAAAAACCTTTTGTAAACCTCCATTATTCTAACGAAGTTCTTATCAGAGAGGGGGGTACCCCCCCCCCCCCCCCCCTTGAGCTGGATAGTTCTCGAAATAATTGTAGAGAAACGATCAGTCTCCCTGATCCCTGATGTCGTTGGTGTTTTAAGTTCTAGCTTCTCACTTCTTCAGTACTTCCTTCTTCCTCCCATGAGCAATAGGCCATCAACTTCGACCTCACAACCAGCTCCAGCCTACCATCTTAACTTATTGAAACCGTGTTATTTAACTGCTTGCAACCATATGTTCAGCTAGCTGACATCCTGATCAATAAACATAAAGTTTTTAAATCAAAGGTAAACTCACAAACTCCTGTTCCAGTCTCAGGTGTCTGACTGTTCCGGACTTTGTAAGAATTTTTCAGCATCTTCTGGCCGCTTGAAGATATTCTCTTCGTTCTTGCAGGTAATGCGTAATGTAGCCGGGTACATCAGGGCAAACTTGAGCTTTCGTGATACCAGGTCAGCACATACGTGATTGAAGGCTTGGCGTCGCTTTGAGACATCAAAAGAATAGTCGTTGAACAGCATGATCTGCCTATCTTCATTTAGAAGTGGTTCTCGCCATGATTTGAATGCTGTTAAAAGCTTAACCTTGTCCTTGTAATCCAAGTATCAGACCATTATTATTATTTTTTAAACAAATTTTATTTAAGATTTTCACCCTTATTTACAAACAGTGTTTGTCATATCATAAATTTCAAAGTACACAGTCGCAGCTGCTACACATAGTAGGCCAGATGTTACTTTAGATGAATATGACATAGTTACGTACTAGCAGTATTACAAGTTTTCCGTCCCCCCAACAAACCCTCCCCTTCCCCTCCCCCCAACAAACCCTCCCCTTCCCCTCCCCCCACATCTGCTCTCTCTTTTTTTTTTCCAGGTTTTTTAGTATATATGAACGGAAAATCAAGTTATCAATAGTGATGTCTCGAACCTCCTATTTTCGGTTCGAGAACCCTGTTCGCGAACTGCCGCGGAAGGTTCGGTTCGCACGAACTTCCGCGAACCGTAATAGACTTCAATGGGGAGGCGAACTTTGAAAACTAGAAACATTTATGCTGGCCAGAAAAGTGATGGAAAAGATGTTTCAAGGTGTCTAACACCTGAAATCTTTCAGTGACTACAAGAGGGGAACATTTTTTTCAAAAATACCTTACAGTTTTTTGAGAAAATCATTTTAAAATAACTCCTTCTGACCGTGGGAAAATTAAACGCCCGCCGACTTTAGCAGTTAATAGCAAAGCCCCTTATAAAGCTAGAAACACCAAACTTGCAGGAAATGAAGAACAGTGGGAGCAAGAGGAATTTTTTTTTTTAAAAGACCTTATAGTTTTTGAGAAAATCGATTTTAAAGTTAAAAAAAAGTCGATTCATTAAAAAAGAACCGATTCATTAAAAAAATCCGGCTCATTCATGAGCCGTTAGTATAGCAGAGAATGCGTCCTCGGCAGGACGTGAAGCTACTAGCTCCCGCTGCTGTCTCTCCCCACCTGCCTGCCTGCACCTGTCAACCCCCACCTAGGCTGGCACCCAGTGCACCCATGAGACAGCTGGAGCTAGCAGCTATGCGTAGAGGTGCGTACACACATGCGACTATAGTCGTTTGTAACGATCGTTCCCCGATCTTTACCAACGACGATCGTTACAAAAAACGAACCACCGACTATTAAGGCAAACGACGAACGAGCCAAATCGCTACAAAAGAAAGTTCTGTCTCGGCGGATTTTTCCCAACGACGATCGTTTGCAAAAGTAGTACATCGTTGCAAACGGTCGTTCGTACTAGGCTTGACATGCGCATTTCACTATTTCTCTGTGAAACTTCTCATTTTTATGCGCAGGCGCAATAGTTGCTTTACGTGATGTAACGTTCGTTCTAACGATCAGATCGTTACACACTTTTAAAAACTAACTTTACTCAGGTCGTTCTTTCATCAATTAAAAGCTTGTTCGTCGTTCTCAACGAACGATCGTTGTCGCATGTGTGTACGTAGCATAGGAAAGGACGCATTCTCTGCTATGTGGGTGGGGGGCTTCGGAGATCTTCAATCAACTTAATGAAAGATCGCAACATAAGAGGATACAGTTCGTTGCATCATTTACCGAGGATATTGGCGTGGGAATTTTTTTTTAAAGGTACAGGTAAGTATTTCTGGATAATTAAGAAAATGAAAGGACTTTTTTTCATGTTGTGTTTTTTTCATTTAACCCTTTGTGGAAATGGGTAAGGGGTACTTTGTACCCCTATACTCATTTCTCCTGGGAGGGGGGTGGGCATCTGGGGGTCCCCTTCTTAAAAGGGACTCCCAGATGCCACCATGAAACCCCCCCCCATGGAGTTGTCGCCCCCACCTCCTCCTGGGGCACCGGAGGTGGGGAAGAGCCCCTTGTCCATGGATTGGACAAGGGCACCGAGGGGGGGGGGGGAGGGGAAGGCTTGGCCCCAACCTCAACCCCCCCCCCCCCGGAGCCCCCCATACCATGGACCATGGCTAGTTATAGCTCAGGGTGCGAAGCCCCTGTCAGCCGGGGCTCCGCATCCTGGCTATCCCAGCCTGCATGGGGGAAAAGGGGTTACAGAGGCTCGGGAGGGGGGACCCCACGTCATTTTTTTTTGTTCAGTTTTCCCACTCGGCACATAAAAATAATAAAAAAAAAAATATATATATATATATATATATATATATATATATATATATATATATATATATATATATATATATATATATATATATATATATATATATATATATATATATATATATATATATATATATACACAGTGGCTTGCAAAAGTATTCGGCTCCCTTGAAGTTTTCCACATTTTGTCACATTACTGCCACAAACATGAATCAATTTTATTGGACTTCCATGTTACAGACCAATACAAAGTGGTGTACACGTGAGAGGTGGAACGAAACTCATACATGACTCCAAACATTTTTTACAAATAAATAACTGCAAAGTGGAGTGTGCATAATTATTCAGCCCCGAGTGAATACTTTGTAGAACTACCTTTCGCTGCAATTACAGCTGCCAGTCTATTAGGGTATGTATCTTTCAGCTTTGCACATCTGGAGACTGAAATCCTTGCCCATTCTTCTTTGCAAAACAGCTCCAGCTGAGTCAGATTAGATGGACAGTGTTTGTGAACAGCAGTTTTCAGATCTTGCCACAGATTCTCGATTAAATTTATATCTGGACTTTGACTGGGCCATTCTAACAAATGGATATGTTTTGTTGTAAACCATTCCATTGTTACCCTGGCTTTATGTTTAGGGCCGTTGTCCTGCTGTAAGGTGAACCTCCGCCCCAGTCTCAAGTCTTTTGCAGACTCCAAGAGGTTTTCTTCCAAGATTGCCCTGTATTTGGCTCCATCCATCTTCCCATCAACTCTGAACAGCTTACTTGTCCCTGCTGAAGAGAAGCACCCCCAGAGCATGATGCTGCCACCACCACATTTGACAGTGGGGATGGTGTGTTCAGAGTGATGTGCAGTCCGCCACACATAGCATTTTGGCCAAAAAGTTCCATTTTGGTCTCATCTGACCAGAGCACCTTCTTCCACATGTTTACTGTGTCCCCCATATGGCTTGTGGCAAACTGCAAATGGGACTTCTTATGCTTTTCTGTTAACAATGGCTTTCTTCTTGCCACTCTTCCATAAAGGCCAACTTTGTGCAGTGCACAACTAATAGTTGTCCTATGGACAGATTTCCCCACCTGAGCTGTAGATCTCTGCAGCTCATCCAGAGTCACCATGGGCCTCTTGACTGCATTTCTGATCAGCGCTCTCCTTGTTCGGCCTGTGAGTTTAGGTGGACAGCCTTGTCTTGGTAGGTTTACAGTTGTGCCATACTCCTTCCATTTCTGAATGATCGCTTGAACAGTGCTCCGTAGGATGTTCAAGGCTTTGGAAATCTTTTTGTAGCCTAAGCCTGCTTTAAATTTCTCATTAATTGTATCCCTGACCTGTCTGGTGTGTTCTTTGGACTTCATGGTGTTGTTCATGGTGATTTATGTTCGTCAGAATCTCCACCATTGAAATTGCCCAAATAAACAGGTTTTGTGACCCTAGGCTATGACCTCTTTGGCCTAGGGGCCCAAACTCACCAGTTGTGATCCCCTAACAGTTCCTACAATGCTAGAAAATTTGCAACTGCTGAGCCATCGCCCTTTGAAAAGATTAGAGATTTTTGAAAGTGAAATAGGGAGCCTAATGAAAGCCCATGGCGGAAGCACTTTTGCACCCTTATAATTCTGGTTAGTATCATCACCCGCCGACTTTAGCAGTTAATAGCAAAGGCCCCTTACATCCTAGCAACACCAAATTTGCAGGATATGTTAAAAAGATAGCAGGAAACAATATTTAAAGGACTTCCGAGGCCACAAATGTGAAAAAAGTTAAATACCTTTTCAGAATCCATATCCATGGAGGACGCCATCCGCTCCCTCCTGTTCATTCCCCCATGGCTCCAGCAGTAATACTGGCCCCGGACGGGTCGAGTTCTCATTCCCCACTCAATATGGCCGCCACAGATTGCCGTGGCTGCGCAGTCCTCATAGACGCGATTGCGGCTGCGCAGCTCTAGGGCCTACTCCTGCCGCGTCATCAATATGCGTGCATACATCGGACACATCGGGAGGAGGCCCTAGAGCTGTGCAGCCGCAATTGCGTCTATGCGGACTGCTCAGCCGCGACAATCTGTGGCGGCCATATTGAGGGGGGAATGAGAACCCTACCCATTTGGAGGGGTCGGGACCCGACCGGGGCCGTTATTACTGCGGGTGCCATGGCGGAATGAACGGGAGGACACAGATGGGGTCCTCCATGGATCTGGATTATGAAAAGGTATTTCTCTTTTTTCATACTTGTGGCCTTGTAAGTCCGGGCTTATTTGCGCTTATCTGTGCAGCGTGGGCTCTCCAGCCCACAGCACAGATCAGCAGACAGCCAGGGAGACTAGAGGCCACGGAGATCCGTCCTGCACCGCCTCTAATAAGCTTCAGCCTATCAGCTGCCGGCGATCCCCAGCCAATCAGAGGCCGGGGATCGCTGATGTCCTTCACATATATTTATGTGCTGAGTGTGGGAAATCGGAAAAAAAATGACGTGGGGGCCCCCCCTCCCGAGCCTCTGCAACCCCTTGTCCCCCACGCAGGCTGGGATAGGCAGAATGCGGAGCTTCGGCCGACTGGGGCTTCGCACCCTGAGCTACACCAGCCCGCATGGTCCATGGTATGGGGGGGGAGGGGCGGCCAAGCCTTCCTCCCCCCCCCCTCCGGAGCCCTTGTCCAATCCATGGACAAGGGACTCTTCCCCACCTCCAGTGTCCCAGGAGGAGGTGGGGGCGACGACTCCCTGGGGGGGGGGGGGGTTCATGGTGGCATCTGGGAGTCCCCTTTAAGTGGGGGACCCAAGATGCCCACCCCCCTCCCAGGAGAATAGAGTATAGGGGTACAAAGTACCCCTTACCCATTTCCAAAAAGGGTTAAATGAAATAAAAACACAACCACGAGAAAATAATTGTATTATTCTAAATTAACCATAAATACTTACCTGTACCTTTAAAAGTTTTCCCACGCCAATATCCACGGTAAACGATCCAACGAACTGTATCCTCTTATGTTGCGATCTTCAATTAAGTCCCACATAGCAGAGAATGCGTCCTTTTGGACGCATAGCTGCCGCATAGCTGCCGGCTCCTGCTGTCTCTCCCCACCTCCTCACCTGCCACCCTCACCTAGCCTGGCACCCATGGGTGCCAGGCTAGGTGAGGGTGAAAGGTGCAGGCAGGTAGGGAGAGACAGCAGCGGAGCCGGCAGCTTCACATCCCGCTCAGGACGCATTCTCTGCTATACTAACGGTTCATGGATCATCCGGTTCTTTTTAATGGATCGGTTCTTTTTTTTTATGGATTGGCTCATTTTACTTTGAAACTTTAAAATTGATTTTCTCAAAAAGTATAAGGTCTTTTTGAAAAAAAAATGTTTCCTCTTGTTCCCACTCTTCCACTTAACATTCCCAACAATTTTGGTGTTTTTACTATGGGGACTATGCTATGAACCGCTAAAGTCGGTGCCATTGAAGTCTATGGGCGAACCAAACTTTTCTGAAAAAAGGTTCCCGGTTCTCTGCGAAAGGCGAACCACCCGAAGTTCGCCTGGAACCGTTCGCCGGCAAACCGTTCGGGACATCTCTAGTTATCAACACTTACATGGTAATCATGAAATTTCTAATCGCCCTAGCGTGCCCGATAATTGCTGATATGCGTACCAGAAGGAATATCTGAATGGCTCCATGAGTTGTTTGATTTGTGCGTCAGAATACATCAGGAGAATGTATAATTTCCACCTTTTTTAAAAAACTTTTTTGTGTCTTTCTCTATATTCATAGTTGCTTCTAATCTCTCCATTTTAAATAAAAAAGACAATTCATCATGTACGTCCATTAAACCAGGTGCTGTTGAGTATATCCACCTGTTGTAGATGGCCTTTCTTGTGGCTGCAAGGAGCAGGTGTCCCATATCAGGGAGTTTGTATTTGGAATGGGAAAGGTTGACAGATGTTCCTATATTTTCTAATTATTCTACGTATTGAATAGGAAAAGCATAGGATCTTTTTGAATTTTCTTCTTGCAAAGCCTATTCAGGAATAGGGAAACATCCTCCCAGAGCTTTGAAATAATAGGGCATTCCCAGATACAGTGTAGGAGATCTGCTTCTGATTGGTGAAATTTTGGACATTTTTTATTCTAATGCAGTGGATGATTCTTATATTTTATATTGAAAGCGTACTTGGCTTTGTATATAAATAGGAGATCTGATTCTCGCCATTTTTCGCTTATCATAAGTGATCTTAGTAGATTGTTGCCAACTATTATTTTGTCTTCAATATTAGCGTCAGGAAACGCATTTTCCCATGCCTTAAAGTTTCTTTTAGATATTTTTTTCATTTGTATCTGGGCTAGATTATTTTGCAGCTCTGAGAGAGAGAGTTTTCCTCCTCCTGGTTTCAAAATGCAATCAAATGGGGTGATTTTTTTCTATAGTGGCAATATTTGTGATGTTTTTATTGATAAAAGATCTAATTTGTGCATATGTAAGGAATTGTGATTTCTTTATCCCATATGTTTGTTGGATTTCTTTAAAGGACAGTATGGTGTCTGTCCAAGTTTAACATGTTACTCATTTTTATAATCCCTTTATCCTCCCATTTTGCATATTCTTTATGCATCATCCCTGGTTCAAAAGTCGGTGTCCCCCAAAGGGTCATATATTTTGAGACCTTCCAAGGGAGATAGAATAATTTTCTTAGTTCTTTCCATGCCACTATAGTATCTCTAAACACTTGACTATGTTTCATACGTATAGGTAATTTGGCCCAAGGTGTATGCAGGAGGCCCACTAGGGACCAAGGCTCAGCCAAGGAGCTCTCAAGTGCATAATTGGAGAAAAAACTGGTGGCAGAGACCCAGTCTCTGACGTGGCGTGTCAGGCAGGCTAAGTTATATCTCCCAACATCAGATTTATACCTCCATATATGGCAGATTTATACCTCCATATATTTTAGGAATCTGGAGGCGCTTAATTTGTATTCAAGCTTTTTTTCCTTTCCAGAGAAATTTGGTAAATGCTCTATTCAATTCAGTTACGTCTTTATGTCGTATCAGTAAGGGGAGGGTTTGCATTGGGTAGAGAAGCCTTCCAAAACTGACCATTTTTATTAGTGGTGACTAATTGTTAGCATACAATAGGGAGGGTTCTCTATGAATTTTGATCCCTAAATACGTGATTGACGAGTTTGCCACTTTAACTCCTAGAGCCCTTTGTTCTTGCTTGGGTAGTTGTGCAGATAGGTAAAGTAGCTCACTTTTCTGTTCGTTAATTTTAAATCCAGATTCCTGGCCAACCTCACTGACAATTTCCAGGACCAAAGGTACTTGGGTTTTTGGTTCGTTTAGGAAGAGTAAGATGTCATCTGCAAATAGTGCAGAAACCAACCTCCTGTCTTTTACCTGTATCCCCTCCAGGGACTTTAAAAGATAAGTTGCTAATGGTTCTAGAGCAATATTGAAGAGCAGCGGTGACAACGGGCAACCCTGTCTTGTACCGCTATATAATCGAAAAGATGAGGACAAGAACCCTGGGGTGTATATTCTTGCTGAGGGAGCTGTATATAGTGAGGCGATGAATTGTAAAAATTCCCCCTGGAACCCCATTTTTATCAGGACTTTATTGAGCCAAGACCACCTGACTGCGTCAAAGTCTTTTTATGCATCTAACGTCAGAATTGCTGCTTGTTTGAATGTTTTGGGATATGCCTTAACTTGTTCTAAAATAGTCATGAGTTTCCGTATATTTTTCACCGCTGCTCTCCCCCTAACAAAACCCACCTGATTTGGATGAATTATAAGTGGTAGGAATTGTGACAGCCTATTTGCCATCAGTTTCATGAGAATTTTTAAGTCCTGGTTGATCAGGGAGATTGGCCTATAAGAAGCGGGATCCGTAGGATCTTTACCAGGTTTATGTAGTAGTTTGATATGGGCCTCATCACCTGATTTCTGAATGGGTTCGCCCCCTAAAATGGAATTATATAGTGATGTGAGTACTGGTGCAACTTCTGATTTTAAAATATTCAGCGGGGAGTCCATCTGGACCTGGTGCCTTGTGATTATGTAATCCTTTGATAGTGGTCAGGACTTCTTGCTCCGTGATGGGGCTATTTAGTTCTTCTAAGTGTTCCTCTGTTAGCTTGCGCAATGTAACTTTCTGTAAAAATTATTCTCTCATTGATACATCCCCCCTCTCCCGTGTCTTCATAGAATTGTCTGTAGTGTTCATAGAATATTCTATTTACATCCCCAGGTAGATGTACAAAATTCCCATCTTTAGCTCTAAGGGATTGGATATTGGTGGGTGGGCTCTGTTTTGGCTAACCTTGAGATAAGTCTACCCGATTTTTCCCCATATTTAAAATAAAAAAGCTGTCTATAGGGTACTGTCAGGATTTCTCTGATTTTAAACCAATGATCCACTTCTTTTTTTTTTGCCTGTAACCATTTCTGTCTATTCACTTCAATAGGTGTCATTTAATATTCAATATAAGCCTGTCTAACTTGCTTGACGTGTTTGTCATATTCTTGTAAGCTCTGCTTTTTTTTGCTGTTACATACGATATAATCCTACCCCTTATGACCGCTTTGGATGCATCCCAGAAAAGATCTGGTTGATTTTTATATGATATGTTATCTGATTCCTGCTACCAATATACAAGGTCTTGATGGAATTTGTCATCTTCATAGAGAAATTGAGGGAATCTCCATAAGATATCTGTGCCATAAGGTATTTTTTGTTCTATTGAAATAGAGATAGACGAATGGTCAGATATAATCATATCATGAATTGTTGCTTCTCTAAGTTTACTAATTAGATTAAAGTAGGAGATAATCAATACACGATGAGGAAGCATGCACTTGTGAATGAAAAGAGTATTCGCGAGCATAAGGGTGCAAGAAGCGCCAGCTATCAATCAGGCTGAAGTCAGTCACCAGTGTGGCCAAATGGGTAGGTTTTTGGCTAGAACGAACTCTAGGTTTAGTAGATCTATCTTCACCCACACTAATAACATTGTTAAAATCGCCACCAATTATGAGTTTAGGAAATGTCTTTTCTGTTAGTTTCCATTGTAGCGTCTGCAAACATGTCTTAAAGCGGACCCAAACCAAACATTTTTTTTTAATTCAAAATATTTAGTTGCACCACTCACATACAAAGATAAATAAACACTCCTTCAAGCCTATGAGCATTTCAGTGCATGCTTTTCACCCTTCTCTTTGCATAATTAGGGTTACACAGGTGGCAGCCATTAGCAATTCCTCCTTTGCTGGACACCATCTACTCCACCAGTTTGCTGGATTATTTGCCGGCAAGATGAAAGGAAGGCAGGGGTTTCTCCAATAAATGTAAAATATTTTATATTTGTCATCGTGCAGCTGAAAAAAGGCTGCCATTTATTATTATAATTTAGAAAATAGATTTTATTTCTGAAACCTTGTATTTTTAGTTTGGGTCCACTTTAAGACTTGTATCTGGCCCATAAACATTAAATATTGTATGTTTCCCCAGGAATACTAAGGGTAACATAGGCCCATCTTCCCTCATCATCAAAATCCGAATCAAGAATTTCTGTTTTTAAAGCTTTATTAATCAGAATCATTATGCCTGCCTTTTTCCCCTTTTCAGGAGAGCCTATTACATGCGCCACCCATTTTTTTTCCATGAATGTCATTTCTCATACACCTAGATGCGTCTCTTGTAGCAAGGCTACATCTGAATGAAGACTTTTTAGGTGTCTCAGAATTTGTCCCCCTTTTGCAGGTGTTCGCAGTCCTTTTACGTTACACGAACAAATTTTAATTACCATGTCCCAAAATCAAAGGGCCTATGTCGTCCTCTACTTATTCCCCGTTTTCCTTGGTACCTCATTTTAAAGAGTGAGCAGAACCATTGTTCCCTTCTAACCCCTCCCCCCCTTTAACTTTAACATAGAAACCTATATCTGAGATTCAAGCAAGAACATTTTCCTAGTATGTCTAGTAACTATTAAAGCAAAATATTCGTCACTCATATCAACTTTAAGCTTTATATTTTCCATTCCTTCGGTGTGGACTTCTCTTTTTTCCTGCATGGGCAAAGTTAAGATGGCCTTTCGGCTTCCGGGCAGCCATCCTAAGATGTGATTTATCCACAATAACATTAACTGTTTAGAGTTCGAGGAAAAGGCCAACTAAGGCACATGTGCATCAATCGTAACACGATGATAAGTCATAGCAGTATCATTCTAATAATTAGATCCCACAATACGAGAGGTGGTAGGTGAACGACCACTATTAACAGCGAGGAGGGTCCCTAACCTCAAGGACATTCTTACTAAGTCAGAATATAATCCATCCTTGATTAAAGCTAAAAGTTCATGGTTGGGGCCCCACATACAGCCGAAGGGCATGTACGCGTGTGGAAAATGTAATGTATGTGGACTGGTAGATCGGTCAACAACATTTAGAAACGCGCGGAGTAGTCGTATATACAAAATTGCGAGATTTATCAATTGTGTTCCGAAATTCGTAATATATGTTTTGGAATGCCCATGTGGGTTACTGTATGTGGGAAAGACAACCAATGAAATGAAAAAACGTATTCAGAAACACATGTCAGTGATCAGAAGTAAAGACCACTATGACAAGTCACCAGTTGGGGTACATTTCCATATATTCCATGGTGGAAACCCAGAACTGTTAAAATTCAAGGGCATTTATAGGATGGAACCACCATCTAGGGGTGGAGACTTAGATAAAAGACTAAGACAAATTGAGACGCGGTGGATCTATCAGTTAGGGACGTTGACTCCACATGGGTTAAAAACTGATTTTAGCTTTACATCATTTTTATAATAGGCTAAAGATGATGAGATATACAATTGCTTGGACATTGGTATGCGTAACCGAGTAGGAGGGGATTGGCCATGTCCCAGTGGTAGAAGTGTGTGTGTGGGCTATTAATTTGGTTGCATAGATCAGCATATAATGAGACCAGGGGATATCTATAGTGGGACTCTGACCCTGATGTAGGTTAGGCCTGGGGAAAAGCTTGCAGTAAGAGAGGAATATAGATTTTTAACAGTGTGTTAACATTGTGTTGAATGGTGTTGTAAATTACGCCTAAAAGCCTCATATCAAAAAAAGCTAGGTGAGAGGTCCTGGTTTTGATACAGTAGTGAACTGACACTTTGTTTATGATTATATCATGAAATAATGAACCATCATACAGTCGGAAAAGAATCCCTGAATGTTTTGAGTTGCTTTATGCAACTGTGTGCTGTGATATTAGAAAAATCCACAAGATGGCGTAAGACACTATGCGACCAAATAGCCGCATTGCTGCCCTGTATACGGATAGAGCTGTAGTAGCAGAAAAATCCACAAGATGGCGCAAGATATCATGCGACAAAATAGCCGTAATGAGGCAATGCATGTGTATAGAACTGCAGTTTCGAAAATGTCCACAAGATGGAGTAAACTTGATATAACAATAACGTCATATGGTACGCTATAAATGCCGGAACTTGAAGCTGCCCCTGTTGATCACATGATTAAGGCCAGAAGCGGCCGATACGCGTGGTGAGGAGGCTCACGCTGCGGCCTAGCACACGCCAGCCCATTTTCCCTGCTGGAGCCCACAACACAGTCCGGCGCCGGACGAGATACATGGGCCAACTGCAATAAGGGATGAAAGGCTGACCTGAATTCCGGCTGGGAGCTCTTGCGGGCGCACACCCATCAGCTGATTACCACCACGAGAGACCACAATAACAGTTGTCTGGGACTCACTATAATGAAGGATGTCGATTGATGTGCAAGGAACCAAGAATCGATGGCTGACAGCCATATAACAGAGTGGTGAGAGCCTCTGATGAGGCAAACAGCCCTTTATTAATATATGCGATTTCCATCTAATTGGCAGAGACTGCTTAGTACCTGTGTAACTGCATTGAATTGACATTTGACATCATTGAATCACTAGACTCTAGCCCTTGGAGCTACAATCCCTGAGGATCGGGGGAATAGAGGACTTTAGTTGTGGAACCTTGGAGTCATTGATCAGAGTAGAATTGTTGGTTGTTGGGATCCCACGTGCGATTGATGTGTGGTAGTGCTGAGTGCATGAGCCCAGCCGGCTGTGCTATTTACAACCCGCAGCGTGTTTTATGGTTTTAATTGTGATACAGAAGTAACATGCAAAGTGTGATATACCTTAAATAAATTTTGATAAGTGATTTTGAAGCAGAGGTCGATACCATTTTTTTAGTACATCTCATAGGAATGAAACTGCAGTCATCATCATTATCTATGCAGAGTGCACACAGAGCACACAGATCATATTGCAGCCACACTTGTCTGTTTCAGAGCTTCTCTCTCAGCAGAAGCAGCCCCTCCCATGTCATCAGAGCTCTCATTATGCAAAGCTGAGCCAGGAGGGGGCAGGCTTTGGCTTGAAAAGACTCCACAGAAGAGTGACTCAGCTATAATGTTTCCAGGTCAAACCTAGACTGAAGGCTCAGTCGGGGATTCTTATCACAGCTGATAACAGACTAATTAAGCAGATAAGAATGAAACTAAAAGCAGGGTAGGTGTTTACTGTTGTGTTCCCACTGATAAATGTAGTAAAATACATGAGGGTGCTTCGTCTCTGGTTCTCTTTAAGTCTTAGGCAGCCTCCCTACCCAGGTAAGATAGCCAGATGTTTGTCCCCAGTATTAGGCAGCCCCCTCCCCAGCAGGGCTGCGGAGTTCATCAGACTCCTTAGTCTATAAAACTCTGACTCTAGGTACCCAACATTGCTCCGACTCCTCAACTCCGAATCCACAGACCTTGTAGGCTACAAAAATCATCCGACTCCAACGCCTTATCCTCAGTTTATTAAACCACCAACTCCGACTTCAGGTACCCAAAAATTGTTCCGACTCCTCGACTCAAACTCCACAGCCCTGCTCCCCAGGTTCAGTAGCAAAATGTTCCCCCCAGTAGTAGGCAGCCGCCAAAATATAAAGGTTCCTGGCAATGTTGACATTGATACAATAATATTTTTTTCATTACTTCTGACATATAAAGGTAGCCATACACTCTTTTTTTTTTTTTTTTCTTTTGCCCAGTTAGACTTTCAATCAAACAAAACAGATTAAATTGAAGTGGCTTTAAAGAGAAACCATGAATTGAACTTAATGCCAATCAGTAGCCCTTTTACATAAGAAATCTATTCCTTTTCACAAATGGATCATCAGGGGGCTCCGTATGGCTGATATTGTGGTGAAACCAATCCCACAAGAAACTCTAAGGACCATGGTACTCCTGGCAGTTTCCTGTCTGTGAAATTTGTTGAATTGTGGGAAATGGCTGTTTACAGCTGTTTCCAACTGCCAAAAAAGCAAGCAGCAGCTACATCACCTGCCAGCAGTAAAAATGTCACCATGTGATAGATGTCAGAATGTAAATCAGGGATTTATAAGATTTTACACTGGGCAAACACTGACAAAATCATTTATACATAATTATTGTAAAAATTAAGCACTTTTGTATTACATTATTTTCACCGGAGTTCCTCTTTAAGTATTTACTATAGTTATTATGATTCAAACAATGAACCACAATGTTTCTTTTTGGTTGGTCAATTGTAAATGTTGATCATAATATTGATTGTAATTTCATTTGTAAGCAAAATTGTACAGGGTGTGCCATTCCTTAATTAAATGGATACACCTTAATAAAATGGGAATGGTTGGTGATATTAACTTCCTGTTTGTGACACATTAGTATATGTGAGGGGGAAAACTTTTCAAGATGGGTCGTGACCATGGTGGCCATTTTGAAGTCGGCCATTTTGAATCCAAATGTTTTTTTCCAATAGGAAGAGGGTCATGTGACACATCAAACTTATTGGGAATTTCACAAGAAAAACAATGGTGTGCTTGGTTTTAACATAACTTTATTCTTTCAGGAGTTATTTACAAGTTTCTCTTTCTCAGCCATTGACATGTCGCCGAGATTAACACGTGAGGAGCGAATAGAAATTGTGTTGATGTCTGAACGCAGTAACCGTGTCATTGCAGCAGATTTCAATGCAAGACAGCCTACAAGACTATCCATCTCCCATGCTACAGTTAGCAAACTGCTTGCTAAGTTTCGTGAAACTGGTTCAGTGTTGGATTTGCCAAAATGTGGACGCATGAAATCTGTCACTAATGAAGAAACATCAGTGGCTGTCCTAGCTTCATTCAGAAAGAGCCCACAGCGTAGCTCTCGACGCATGTCACTGGAGAGTGACATTACATAGATCCAATACTGCTGCGCTTGTATGATTCACCGAGCATATAGGGGAGACAAAAGCAAAGAAGAAGAAACATAGGGTGTAACATAAGGACTGTATCACCCTTCGTGAGATGTCACACACTACCACGAGCTGTGAGTAAGTCCCAAACGCACGCCCATCCACCTCATAGTTTTATCCCGCAAGCTGCCTATCACTGAGCGGCCACCACGTCCGGAATAAAGTGCTGGGGGAGTCTGTGCGCATACCAGGTCTCTTACGGAATTCGCTGTTGGCAGATACGTAACATGTAGATATCGTTAGAGTTTACGTAATGGGGAGGTGCTGAATATACTTGAAGGGCGGGAAGTGGGGAAGACGTATGAGGATGATGGGTGATGGGAGGGATGAATATGCATAAGTGGTGGCCGCTCAGTGATAGGCGGCTTGCGGGATAAAACTATGAGGTGGATGGGCGTGCGTCCAGCCCCTGATGAGTCACGCCCCGTGACGAAACGCGTAGGGCGGAGCTTGGACGCACGCACACACGCCAGAGGGAACGAGGCTCTTTACTACACCCGGCCGGCGGACGCGCTGATGTTTGCGGTGTAGTATCTTATATGACACGCTGATTTTAAAGAATGTACATTGTAAGCAGTTTTGTGTAGCAGGGTTTACACTTTTTAATAAACAGGATTATGCTATGTTACTTTTTACATTGGCTCTAGAATCCATGTTTCCCTATGTTTGATGGCAATGGCTGCCGGTGACTACGCGTTATAACAAGAATACTGAGGGTGAGCTGCTAATCTATAGGGAGAGTCGGTGGCAGTTTTGGCACGTTTGGGACTTACTCACAGCTCGTGGTAGTGTGTGACATCTCACGAAGGGTGATACAGTCCTTATGTTACACCCTATGTTTCTTCTTCTTTGCTTTTGTCTCCCCTATATGCTCGGTGAATCATACAAGCGCAGCAGTATTGGATCTATGTGAATTGGAAAAGCCTATACAGAGGACACTGCCTGCAGCCTGGATTGGACTTGAGTATTTTGAAATACCTTGCGCAGCATTTATCTTGAATTTTAATTGGAGAGTGACATTAGTCAAACATCCCTTCAGCGGAGATTAGCTACTCACCAATGGCACCCATACAAACTCCAGCTATTGCAGCATCTCAACCAGGATGACCTAGATCGGCACACTGCATTTGCAGAACGGGCCAAACAAAAATTGGAACAGAACCCTCAGTTTACACAAAAGATTTTGTTCAGTGATGAGGCAAACTTTTATGTGAATGGTGAAGTTAAACAAAACCACCACTATTGGTCTAACACTAACCCACATTGGATAGATCCCTCCAAGACTGTTGGAACAAAAAAATTGATGGTATGGTGTGGTATATGGGGTACAAAGATAGAAGGGCCATTCTTCATCAATGGAAACCCCAAGGCCACTGGATATGCGAAATTGGTACATGATGATGTGTTTCCCTCTTTATGTACTGAAGCTGGCACGTTCCCTGAGTTTTTCCAGCACCACCGCATTATGGGTGTCAGGTCTAAGCATTCCTAGATGAACAGCTTCCTGGAAAGTGGAGTGGTTGTCGTGGGCCAGTTGAATGGCTCCCAAGGTCTCCTGATCTGAACCCTTAGACTTTTATCTTTGGGGTCATCTGAAGGCAATTGTCTATGCTGTGAAGATACGAGATGTGCAGCACCTGAAACCACGGATACCGGAACCCTGTGCTAGCATTTCTCCTGCGGTGTTGCAATCAGTTTGTGAAAGGTGGGAGAAAAGGGTTGCCTTGACAATCCAACACAATGGGCAGCACATTGAACACATTTTATAAGTGGTCAGAAACTTGTAAATAACAAACAGGAAGTCAATATCACCAACCATTCACATTTTATTAAGGTGTACCCACCCTGTATAGTGTGTGTGTGTGTGTGTGTGTGTGTGTGTATATGTGTGTGTGTGTGTATATATATAAGTTTTCCACATTTTGTCACATTACTGCCACAAACATGCATCAATTTTATTGGAATTCCACATGAAACACCAATATAAAGTGGTGTACATGTGAGAAGTGGATCGAAAATCATACATCCTTCCCAAAAAATTTTTCAAATAAATAACTGCAAAGTGGGGTGTGCGTAATTGTTCGGCCCCCTGGATCAATACTTTGTAGAACCACCTTTTGCTGCAATTACAGCTGCCAGCCTTTTAGGGTATGTCTCTACCAGCTTTGCACATCTACAGACTGAAATCCTTGCCCATTCTTCTTTGCAAAACAGCTCCAGTTAGATTAGATGGACAGCGTTTGTGAACAGCAGTTTTCAGATCTTGCCACAGATTCTCGATTGGATTTAGATCTGGACTTTGACTGGGCCATTCTAACACAATTACAGCTGCCAGCCTTTTAGGGTATGTCTCTACCAGCTTTGCACATCTACAGACCGAAATCCTTGCCCATTCTTCTTTGCAAAACAGCTCCAGTTAGATTAGATGGACAGCGTTTGTGAACAGCAGTTTTCAGATCTTGCCACAGATTCTCGATTGGATTTAGATCTGGACTTTGACTGGGCCATTCTAACACATAGATATGTTTTGTTTTAAAGAGAATCTGTATTGTTAAAATCACACAAAAGTAAACATACCAGTGCGTTAGGGGACATCTCCTATTACCCTCTGTCACAATTTCGCCGCTCCCCGCCGCATTAAAAGTGGTTAAAAACAGTTTTAAAAAGTTTGTTTATAAACAAACAAAATGGTCACCAAAACAGGAAGTAGGTTGATGTACAGTATGTCCACACATAGAAAATACATCCATACACAAGCAGGCTGTATACAGCCTTCCTTTTGAATCTCAAGAGATCATTGTGTGTTTCTTTCCCCCTGTTCTCATGCACTGAAGTTTCAGGCTGCTCGTTTCTTCCTGCAAACAGCTTTGCCCTTGTCTGTAATTCCTCACTATGTGAAAGCCCAGCCAGCTCAGAGGACGATTTATCCAGCTTGTAAAAGATAAGAGAGAAGCTGCTCTAATCTAAATAACACACAGGCAGTGTGCATAGAGGGGCCTGGAAGGGGGAGTTCATAGCAGAACCACAACACTGAAGAACTTGGCAGCCTTCCAGACACAGGCTGACAAGTCTGACAAGAGAGAGATAAGTTGATTTATTACAGAGACTGTGTTAGTACAAAGTGCTGCAGTAAGCCAGAACACATTAGAATAGCTTTTGGAACTTGTAGGATGATAAAAAACAAGATGCAATTTTTGTTACGGAGTCTCTTTAAACCATTCCATTGTTGCCCTGGCTTTATGTTAAGGGTCATTGTCCTGCTGGAAGGTGAACATCCGCCCCAGTCTCAAGTCTTTTGCAGTCTCCAAGAGGTTTTCTTCCAAGTTTGCCCTGTATTTGGCTCCATCCATCTTCCCATCAACTCTGACCAGCTTCCCTGTCCCTGCTGAAGAGATGCACCCCCCGAGCATGATGCTGCCACCACTATATTTGACAGTGGGGATGGTGTGTTCAGAGTGATGTGCAGGGTTAGTTTTCCGCCACACATAGCGTTTTGCATTTTGGCCAAAAAGTTCCATTTTGGTCTCCTCTGACCAGAGCACCTTCTTCCACATCATAATAATAATAATAATAATAATCCGAACATTTTGTATAGCGCTTTTCCCAGAACGTCATTTTGGACAGCACCCCTGGATGAGACTTGTCCCCCTCCCCACTGTGGACCGGAAACTGTTAAAAGAAGAATTTGCATAAGCAATAGGCAGCCACATATAAGATACTACACTTACCACAGTACCTCAGTTTAGTTTCCTGTCCCGGACGGGAGGCATGGGAGAGGTCTGCAGGAATGCCATCCATGTCAGGCGGCAGGGGCAACGTTTTCCAGGGCTCCAATGTTCAGTGAACAGTCGGAGCCCTGCAGCGTGGAGGAGGCTTCTCGATTGGAGGCAGCAACTTTATGCGCGCATGTGCGTGCATTGGAGAGAGTTCACTTCCGGTTGAACCGGAGGTAGTCACGCGTGATCTGAAGTCTGAGCCGGGCGGCAGGGGCCGCGGCGGTGATTAGGATTTAGCATACAACTGATTCCTTAAGGTAAGAAGCTGATTAAGCATATGCTTAGCCGGCAGGGGCCGCATGCATAATTAGATCAGCTGCATCAAATCAGCAGCACAGGTATAAGTTTGTCGAGTCCATGATGCACTCTGGTTTGTGGCTGGGATCATGGAGGACGCCTCTGGGTCACCTCCTGCACAATCTGCTAAATCTGCCCAGAATCCCTCTCTGGCAAGTAGATGTGGTTATGTTTCTTCTGCTTGGCTGGTTGTATGTTATATATAGGGGGATTTGTCTAATGGCTGGCTATCCTTTATTATGTTTTATACCCCAAAAGACATAAGACTGAGAAGGTTGAAAAGTCTGACAAATCTTCTACTCAGTCCAGTCAGCATGGATTAGCAACTCTGAATGGAAATTGTGCCAGTATTGTACAGAGAAGGTCCACAGCAATAGGAAATTAAAGATTCTGCTATTGCTTCTACTGCCTCAGCTGCTTCAGATAGGCCTGGGAGTAGTAGTGCTATGGCTTATCTGCCTGTTATAGCTAATCCATCATCCTCTATGTTGTCTGCACCTCCAACTATACCTCCTGCTTCCAAGAGACATAGGCCTCTATTCATAGAGCATTCCCGCATGCGGTAATGCTCAAAACAGCTGACTTTACCCACCATTTAGCAAAGTGTGCATTCATAAAACCTGTGTCCGCATGAAAATCTATAATTCCTGAGCAGGTGCGGGAAATTACCGCCTTGTGCGGAGATTATCACAACACATGTCACTGAAGGTTAATTCATCAAAATTAGAGCAGGCGAATGTGAGCAGAGAAACCCTGGCTGTTTAGATAAGGCGATAAGCCAGCAATAACAGGCAAGCTAATGGTGAGACAGACCTCCCAGGCAGCTGCAGTGAGAGCAGAACAAACTGCATCCCAGAATACCCAGGCTGGGTTTTTTTTTTTTTTTATAGATTCTTTTATTTAGTTTTCAAAACGGACAAATAAACATGTATAGCCAATACAAGTGTATGACAATATCAAATGTACAAAATATCACATAGGAAGTAGAAACATATCAGATGTCACTTTGTAGATAAAGGAATAAGGAGTACCATAAGATCAAACACTGTAAAGGACCTGACTGTAAAAATACATGAAGATTTTGCATATTTGGGCAGCAAGCCGGCACGACTAATGAAAATACAGTCTAGCAATTTGTTTTAACTTATATATATATATATAATGGGTAAACAGTTTGGCGCAGGCGGGGGTGCGCTCCTCCCTGATATACCCAACGAACGTCAGCTCTGGGCCCAGTGGGAACATACACCAGGAGCTGCCGTAATATAACAGAAATACAGGGGAGGGACAGCACATCC
Source organism: Hyperolius riggenbachi (assembly GCF_040937935.1). NCBI lineage: Eukaryota > Metazoa > Chordata > Amphibia > Anura > Hyperoliidae > Hyperolius > Hyperolius riggenbachi. The sequence continues at coordinate 311,679,164 of NC_090646.1, read as the reverse complement.
CACATCAAACGCCTTTACTCAAGATTACTAAAGTTGCTTATATAGTGTAGATTGATCCACATGATCCCTTGGCTTACATAGGTAGCCTGTGACCCAAATATCTTGAGTAGGGAGAAAGTAGAGAAAAAGAGAAAGAAGGAAGATAAATGTTAGAAGAGTTACCAGAAAAGATATAGAATAAGATGTGTCAGGGGACCACCCCAAGCGCGAACCCGCATCCCCAGAACGCCAAGGAAGCAGGGAGTCAAGGCGTCGAGATTGAGTTGCACGGCCAGACGTGGGCTCCCAACCCGCTCCAACCCACTCTCAAGTTGCCCGGCCTCTAAGTGTGTCAAGGCTAGCTCTGGTCGTGCACAAGGGACCGATAGCGAACTGACTCCTTGAATTCAAACCAGCCAAACCAGGTTTTCCAGTATTGTTCATGTTTTTCATGCAGGGTGGCGGTAAGATCTTCCATATAGCTTATCTGGTCTATTTCTTTTAACCACTCCAGCACTGTGGGTGGGTCAGAAGATTTCCATTTTCTGGCTATCAAGGCTCTAGCTGCATTGATTAAGTGTCTTGTAAGGGTTTTTTTGTATTTGCGGATAGACCAGGTGTTATGGTGTAACAAGAAGAAAGCTGGTGAGTCAGGTGGATGAAAGTCTGTCATTGCGTGCATCAAGTCCCTTATGCCCGACCTGTACCCTGTGATCTTACTGCAGGACCAGAATATGTGTAGCATCGTCCCTGTTTCCTGCTCACATCTCCAACAGAGAGGGGAAGTCCCTGGGAACATTAGATGTAATCTAGAGGGAGTGAGATACCACCTTGTGAAAATTTTATATCCTGATTCTTGAGATTTAGAGGAGATGGAACATTTTTGAGAGAAGGTTAAAATTTTTCCCCATTGTTTGTCTGAAAAAGCCATGCCTAGATCCTGTTCCCATTTCTCCCTGTATGACGATGCGGGCGCTTCAGGGTTATTTAATAGTGAGTATATAAATGTTACCATACCCCGCATTTGGCCTTCTCCTTGGCAAGTTTGTTCAAAAACCGTCAGAGGTCTAGTATATTTAGCTTTGGGGCCTTGAGATAAAATGTAATGTCTGAATTGGAGCCAAGACCAGTGATCCAAGTTTGGAGAGTTAAGGTCTTGTTTAAAGGATACCACAACTGACATGTGGCATAATGAGATAGACATGGATATGTACAGTGCCTAGCACACAAATAACTATGCTGTGTTTCTTTTTTTCTTTCTCTGCCTGAAAGAGGTAAATATCAGGTATGTAAGTGGCTGACTCAGTCCTGACTCAGACAGGAAGTGACTACAGTGTGACCTTCACTGATAAGAAATTCCAACTATAAAACACTTTCCTAGAAGAAAATGGCTTCTGAGAGCAAGAAAGAGATAAAAAAGGGGGAAATTCTGAGTCAGGACTGAGTCAGCCACTTACATACCCGATATTTACCTCTTTCAGGCAGAGAAAGAAAAAAAGGAACACAGCATAGTTATTTGTGTGCTAGGCACTGTACATACCCATGTCTATCTCATTATGCCACATGTCAGTTGTGGTATCCTTTAAGCTGTTGTAGAGAGGTCCATTCTCCATCAGTAAAAAAGTTCTGTGCTCGCAAATTGGGGCGAGAGCGCCAGAGGGGGTAGCTAGCGGAAGGGAGGCCAGGGGGGAAACCCGTGTTATCAAGAATGGGGAGTAGAAGCGAGGGCCAGGGCGAAATAGCAGAATCCTGCCTGAATTTCGCAAATGTTTTGAGAGTATGGGAAATCAGTGATGCTTCTGGGTTCCCCACCCTAAATGAGGGGGCTGACCAGGGTGTGTGTAAGAGACGTCCATTCATTATCTCGTTTTCCATATTTACCCATCTTTTAAAGCTAGAGTGCCTGTGCCAGTCGATGATTCTAATCAGGATGGCTGCAGCATGGTAAAGGCGTGGATTTGGGACCGCCATACCCCCTAGGTCCTTAGGGGCTGTCTGTAGAGAATATTAAGTCTAGGTTTACGGCCATTCCATATAAATTTAGAGAATGTTTGTGTGACTGCTTTAAAATAATGGGCAGGAATAAATATTGGAAGTGTCTGAAATAAATATAATAAGCGGGGCATGATTGTCATTTTAATAATATTAGATCTACCAAACCAAGAGTAATGTGGTTTGTTCCACAGGAGGAGGTCTTGTTTAATACGTTCATGGGAGGGAATAAAGTTTGTTGAGAACAGATCTCCTGGATTTGGAGTAATCTGAACGCCTAGATATTTCAAAGCTTTGTTGGGCCATTTAAAAGGAAAATTGGACTGTAATGTCGTCTTCAGATCTTTGGGTATTAAAATCCCCAGAGCTTCGCTCTTATCGTAATTAATGGACATATTAGATAGTAGTCCGTATCGTTTGAACTCAGCTAGTAGATTTGGTAGGGAGATATGTGGATTAGTGAGATAAAATAGCAGATCATCTGCGTAAGCAGCTACTTTGTGTTGAGAATGGGAAAGAGACACCTTTAATATCAGGATTATTGCGGATCATGCAGAGGAATGGTTCCAATGAAAGGGCGAAAATCAAAGGGGATAGCGGGCATCCCTGTCTAGTTCCATTATAGATAGTGAACGTCTCAGACAGCACCCCATTGGCTTTCACTCTAGCATATGGGCAAGAGTAAAGAGCTAGTACCCTCTTAAGCATTTTGCTCCCGAGACCCAGATGTCCCAGCGTCGATTCAATGAAGTCCCAATCCACCCTATCAAACGCTTTCTCAGCATCTGTGGATAGTAGCAGAGTTGGGGTGGATCGGGACCTTACCCAGTGAAGGATGTCTATAGTACGAATGGTGTTGTCCCTCGCCTCTCTCCCCGGTATAAATCCCACCTGATCAGGGTGGACTACTCCATTCAGAAGCGGGGCCAAGCGGTTGGCTAACATTTTCGCATAGAGCTTGAGGTCCACATTTAGTAGCGATATTGGTCTATAGCTTTGACATTGGGAGGGATCTTTGCCTGGTTTTGGTATGACGGAGATGTGTGATTCCAACATCTGGGCTGGGAACCAGCCCTGATCTGCGGGAAGCTCAGTGATAGCATTACATGCTTTTAACATGAATGGCATCAGGAGGGATTGAAATTTTTTATAATATTCAGGCATGTAGCCGTCCGGGCCAGGGGCCTTGCCTGATGGTATCTGAGACATAGCAATACATAGCTCATCTTCTGCAAAAGGCTCCTCTAATTCTTTAGACTGGGTTTCAGATATAGATGGCATACCCGACTGACGAATATAGTCCATCATATTATCTTTGATTACTGCAGGTGAAGGTTTATCTATGTGTGGGGGGAGATTGTATAAGTTAGAGTAATATTCTCGAAAAGCTCCTGAGATATCTTCATATTTGTGTAAAATCTTAGATTGTTTATTTTTAATTCCTGCTATATAATTGGAAGTCTGTTGGGCCTTGAGAGATCTAGCTAGAATTGAGCTACATTTGTTTCCAAATTTGTAAAAGGTACGACGGCATCTTTCTGCCGCATATTTAGCTTTATGAAATAATAGACGTTTGAGGGAGTCCCTATGTTTAGTGAGGTCAGATAAGACCTCAGGGGCGCATGACTGTTTATGTTGTAGCTCTAGCTTTTTTATGGAGGTAAGGGTTTCCTGTATTTCTTTCTCCCTCTGCCGTTTTCTCCTGGCTCCCTCCCTGATTAATAGGCCGCGAGCAAAGCATTTATGGGTTTCCCATAGTATGAGTGGGGATACATCCTCCCTATTATTGATATGGAAAAATTCCTCCATATCCCTTTTAAATTTTTGGTAGAATGTTTTATCTTGGAGCAAAGAGCCGTTAAGTCGCCATGAGGCATTGCTCTTTCTGCATTCCCCCAGAGCGAGGTCCACCGACACCGGGGCATGATCTGATAAAGATATGTTACCAATTGTGGAGGAGGTCGCGATGGAGAACAGATTATGGGAAATAAAAATATAGTCGATTCTAGAGTAGGAGGAGTGCGGGAATGAGAAAAATGTGTAGCCTTTCTGGGAGGGATTGTGAAGTCTCCAAACATCTAACAGTTGCATATCGTGAAGAAGGGACTTGCATTTGCGGAGTAGCTTTAGAGAAATCGGGAGTTTTTGGGAGGAGGAATCCAATATGGGGTCTAGTGCTATGTTGAGATCCCCGCCGATAATAATACTGCCCACAGCAAATTTATTAAGTTTGGATAGAAAAGCTTGGAAGAATGTAACCTGCTCTGTATTAGGGGCATAAAAAGAGCCATTTGTGATTTTCTGGTTATACGCCAAGCCTTTAATTATGTTGAAGCGTCCCAGTGGGTCACTATATTCTGCCTGTAGAGAGAAGGGGGTATCTCTGGATACCAGTATGGCTGTTCCTTTTGTTTTGGATTCCTGGGGGGTGCTATAATAAGCCTGTTTATAGTACTTATTGAACAGCTTGGGAGGTCTGGGGCCCTTGAAATGAGTTTCTTGCAGAAGGATGAATTTAGCTCTATCTTTGTGGCACATATTTAGAATAGAGGATCTCTTCTCTGGTACATTTAGTCCCCTGGCGTTCAGGGTTAGCAATCTAAGTGACTGCTGGAACGCAAGCCAATGCAGGATGGACCCCCCGACACACCGTAGAGGAAAGAGCAGATGAGAGGGACATATAGGGAATGAGAGGTAGACAGAGAAACAGACGTGTAAGGAACCACGTCAAAAGCAGAGGTGATGTACAAACAGTACAAGATTTACCTGTGTGCCACATAGTGGCGTAAAGAACAGGGTGTATAAGCACTTCAAACGGGAAACTCTGAGTTTCCACTGAAAATGGCACTAGTCGCGGGGTAATGAAATCCACATCTAAGAGGGGCGAGTATTTCAGAGCCCCCGGAACACCCGCATGCATGGTAACATAAACAAGAATAGCGAATAAAAACCATAACAGTGAAATAGAACCTGAACGTGTTAAATTGGTAACAAGAAGTGTGATGTTTAGTTACTCAACGGTAATGACATGAAAAGCCGCCTCCCCAGTTCCACCCGCCCCCCCCCCTGCCCCCACCCCCCCAGATCAGTCCAGGCCACAGAGTAGCCTGCATTTCTCTACATAATAGCTTATGGACACCCCATGCATCATATGTTAGTTTCCTTTAGTTCAGGTTTTCAGTAGTAGCTAGAGTATTTATAACGTTGATATTCAGTACCAACATAATAACCCGTTTCAGTCCCATCTCCCCCGCCCCTCCCGGGCTAGGTGCCATATGCCACACCCCCCAAGCCAGCAGCCTCCACAGGGCGCGAAAATTTGCGGGGTAGATGCTGCTCAAGTACAATGGTGAAGATCCAGAGAATCAGTTCAGCGGGCCCGTTGTGTAACTCACAGAGAGAGAGTGTCCCTGCCATTAGAAGGCCGATGGAGATATGGCGCAGCGCCCAATTAGGCAGGTCAGGCGACGGAGGGCAATCCGCCGTCAGCCAGTGCGTATAGAAGGCATATGAGGGTAGCGGGGTATATCAGGGTAGACTAAAATGGCTATGTTCAATGGGGGGAGATCCGCGTGGATTTCGCCTCGGGTTAAGGGGATAGAGTGGCGAATGGCGGGGCAGGTGGGCAGACGGGCCCATACAGGGAGCGGCCCAAGGCACCATCATTCAGCATTACTCACTTGGTCTTAGCGACAGGGCCTCCGTTTTTTCTGCGGGCGAATTAGGTCCATAGAGTCTGGGTCCCATTCGGGTAGCGCCACAGAAGACATGGAGAAGGCCTTGTACAGGTCCGGAAGCTCTGAGGGGTGACGGAGGATAAAGGTCTTGGTGCCGTGCTTCATGACCAGTTGAAAGGGGAACCCCCAGTAGTATGTTGCACCGAGGTTCTGTAGGGCTTGTATCAGAGGTTTCAGGGCCCGGCGTTGATTCAGTGTGGAGGGGGCCAAGTCCTGGAACAGAGTGATCGGCGTGCCTTGCCAGGTAATAGAATCTGCGTCACGTGCGGCCTTCATGATGCTATCCTTTTCTGTGTAGTTGTGGAGCCTGCAAATGATGTCCCTTGGCGGCTCATGTTCTTCAGGTAACGCTCTCAGGGCCCTGTGTGCCCTGTCGAACTTCAGCCTTTGCTCTGCAGGGCGGTTCAGTAGGCTGTTGAATATGGCACGCAGTGTAGCAGTAATATCCTCCGATGGAACTGATTCCGGAATGCCGCGTACCCTAATATTATTACGGCGGTTTCTGTTTTGTACGTCTTCCATTTGTGAGCGCATGGTGCGGTTGTATAGGAGTTGTTTCTCCTTCGCTTCTTTAAGCTGCGCCACCTCTGCCTGCAATGTCGCAAGACCGCTCTCCACCGTGGTCACTCTGTCAGAGAGGCCTGTGATATCCGTGTGGATGGCAGCTATCTCCGCCTTCGTGGACGTAACTATCCGCTCCGTTTGCTCATCGAGGTCCTGCTTAGTGGGAAGCCCTCGGAGGTATTTTCATATGTCCTCGAGATTACATAGGGCTGCCAGGCCGGCTTTGAAGGAGGTGGATGTCTGCGGTGTAGGTGGCGTGGTGTCCGCCATATTGGGAGTCTCCGTAGCCGGGCCTAAGGCTTGAAAGTAGCGGGTTACCGGTCTCTGACTTGGGGTTGGAGGGCACCGTTCGGTAGCTGATGCTTTTTTGTCACCCTTCATACCACTTTAGGCAAGAAAATTCAGGTTTCTTTGCAGAATTCGCTGTCTGTAAGCATGCGGGGCCGGGAGCTCAGCTCACACACGTCCTCACTCCTCCATGGTTGGCTCCGCCCCCCGGCTGGGTTTTTAACCCCTTGGGTACCTGTTTTCAGATAAATTTTACATCAGAAAGCCTGCATGTGTAACATTCTTGAAGTTCTTCTAAGCTGCAGCAATTAAATAGATTGTTTAGAAGAACTAGACAGATTCAGGGCAAGGAGAGGCAATTTAACCACCTTAGCGGTATGGACGAGCTCAGCTCGTCCATTACCGCCAGAGGGTGCCGCTCAGGCCCTGCTGGGCCGATTTTGATAAAACAAAAAGCAGCACACGCAGCCGGCACTTTGCCAGCCGCGTGTGCTGCCTGATCGCCGCCGGAGCATCGGCAAAAGAGGGTCCCCCAGCCGCCCAAGCCCTGCGCAGCCGGAACAAATAGTTCCGGCCAGCGCTAAGGGCTGGATCGGAGGCGGGTGACGTCAGGACATCGGCTGACGTCCATGATGTCACTCCGCTCGTCGCCATGGCGACGAGGAAAGCCAAACAAGGAAGGCTGCTCATTGCAGCCTTCCTTGTTACTTATGCTTGCCGGAGGCGATCAGAAGAACGCCTCCGGAGCGCCCTCTAGTGGGCTTTCATGCAGCCAACTTTCAGTTGGCTGCATGAAATAGTTTTTTTTAAATTAAAAAAAAAACCTCCCGCAGTTGCCCTGGCGATCTCAATAGAACGCCAGGGTGGTAAAACAAAAATGCACATGTAAAGGAATGCTGGGGCTGCCTCCTTTATAGTAACACTCTCTGCACAGAGAAAATGTATCAAACTAGGAGGAAGATTTGAGTAAAACTGACAAAGGGCCTTTTTTTTCACTACCCTGCGAGTTACGATTTGATTCTGATCGCGAGGTACGTTAAACTAATGGAAACTGCAGCAGCAATTTCCATTAGTGCAATCTGATTGCGATGCGATTTGTCCAAATCGCAATCGTCATCCTCCTGCGTTTGTATGCGATTGAGCTGTACTAGAAGTACAGTAGCTCAATCGCATAGTGGAAATTGAAGTGCGATTGCATTTCATAGTGGAAAAGAGCCCTAACCGAAATGTTTTTTTCCTGAATTAATGAAAGACTTACTAATGGCTATGCATGAGACAATGGGTATTAATTCTAAGCAGAAATCTTTGACACCTTTGGATCAAATGTATGAGAGTTTGGCGGATCCTCATTCTCGGCTTATTCCAGCCCATGCTACTCTTAAGATTAGGATTAAGAAGGAGTGGGATAATCTAGGAAAAGGGGTTTTTGGCCCAGATCATTATCTAAATGTTATCTTTCTCCTGAAGATCAGGGTTTTGGGGAACCCCGCCTAAATTAGATCCATATTTTTCAAGGGTATCAAACAAAACTGACCTACTTTTTTGAGGATTTCTGGGAAATTTTGAATGATTTCCCTAAAGTTTGGAATGCTTCCAATTATCTAGTGGACGCTTCAGATGATACGGTTAAACTTACGGCCAGAACTACGGCATTAGGTAATTCAGCCAGAAGAGGAGTATGGGTAAAAACTTGGAATGATGACAATTCTTCAAAATCAAGTTATGTGGTGTACCTTGTGAAGGGGGTCTGCTGTTTGAGTCAGTTAGACGACCCTCTAGACAGAACGGCACACACACACACACACACACACACACACACACACACACACACACACACACACACACTCCTGTTAAAGGAATACTATCGATTCACATATTTTCAATTGACACAGGAATTGTTTGGGAAGTGCTGCTAAGTACTGGTGTATACATTTTAGTAGCAACCTCTTTGTTTACTGTTATCAAAATACTTTCACACTTTACTGACAAAACTGACTCTGAGCCATGAGGAGAGGGGAAATCCCCCTCACACTTGATCAGTTAACTCTGTGTGTGACAGAGAGAACAGCTGCAGCTTCTGTGTCCTGTGTTTCTGACTGAAGTGTCTGTAGAGAGCAGAGGAAATGTAACTAATTGTCACAGCTTTTCGTACTGTTTTTGCTTTCAGAGTTTGTTTGATATTTGCTTTCTGTAGTCCGATATGCAACTCTGGCTGTGCATTGAAGCAGACACCCCTTCTGCAATTGATGTGTCCCAATATAGCTAATCCTACCCTCAATAAATTACAGCTTTTGCCTCTGATATTTAACATGAAAGGTAGGAAAATGTTTACACAGCAACTTAGACATTATTTGTACATTGTCATTTTAGAACACTTGGGTATTGATAGTATTCCTTTAAGAAAGGACCTTTTCAAAGTAAACGGACCTTCCCTCCCTCTTCTAAGAATAAGTCAGATCCCTAGTCCTCTAAGGGCAGGAGATGGGCTCCCTACAAGTCACAGAAGCCCAAGTCCAACTTCACTTTTACCAAGAAGTCAGATAAGCAATGACGCTAGTATTCCAGTGAGATGGAGAGTTGCAGATTTTTTTTTTTTTTTTGAAACATGGCAACTACAGTTCACAAAACATTGGTTATTTAGGCTGTTTTCATAGTGGGACTTTACAGGCACACGTTAGAGCAGCCTGTAACGCAGCCCAACTCATAGTAATGGAAAATCAATGGGCTGTTCACAGTGCCAACGTTGCGTTACAGTGTAACGCTGGACTTTAAATAAAGTGTAGCATGCTGTGCGTTATACGCGGTTTTAGCCGCATTCGACTGTTTGCACATGCTCAGTAATGTGTGTTTTTATTTTTTTGTGCAGGAGAGGAGGAGGGGAGAGTCCGCTATTGTGGCCAGCCGCATGACTAATTAATATGCACTTTAGTGTTTACTTCCTGGAGCTGCCGCTTATTGGCTGGCGGGACCACGTGATGCAGAGTTTTCCGATCACGTGGTCTCCACAGTCTTTGCCGCATGCGCCGTTTTCGTCCGATAGTATGCGTCAAAAAGTACGCATCACGGACGCATAACGCAGCTCTATATAACGCCTAACTTCAAAGCTCACATGCGTTGCGTTGGGGGCACGTTATGCGACCTTAGCGTCGCATCGAACGCTGTGTCTTAGTGGGAAAGAGCCCTTAAGGTGGTTTTTGGAGGGATACAGAATAGAGTTCAGCCAGCCTCCTCTTCAGGACTTTTGCATTACTCCCCGCTCGCAGGATCAAATAAAGTTTTCAGCCCTACAATCAGAAGTCCTTTCCCTGTTTATAAAAAAAAAAAATTATTCGAGAAGTACCGAAATGTCAGAGGACAGGGATTCTATTCCCCTGTTTTTTTCTAGTGAAGAAGCTACAGGGAAATTATCGGTTCATACTAAATCTAAAGAGTCTAAACCAGAAGGTAAAATACAGAAAATTCAGGATGGATTCGATCTATTATTAATCTCTTACAGAAGGACAATTTCCTAGCCTTTCTAGACCGAAAAGATGCGTATCTTCAATTACCGATACATCTGTCTTCTCAATAATACTTAACCCATTCAGGTTCCGTGGTTTTCACGAGAGAAATGTTCACCTCCCATTCATTAGCCTATAACTTTATCACTACTTATCACAATGAACTGATCTATATCTTGTTTTTTCCGCCACCAATTAGGCTTTCTTTGGGGGGTACATTTTGCTAAGAGCCACTTTACTGTAAACGCATTTTAACAGGAAGAATAAGAAAAAAATGGAAAAATTCATTATTTCTCAGTTTTCAGCCATTATAGTTTTAAAATAATACATGCCTCCATAATTAAAACTCACATATTGTATATGCCCATATGTCCCGGTTATTACACCATTAAAATTATGTCCCTATCACAATGTATGGCGACAATATTTTATTTGGAAATAAAGGTGCATTTTTTCCATTTTGCATCCATCACTATTAACAAGTTTAAAATAAAAAAAATATAGAAATATTTCATCTTTACATTGATATTTAAAAAGTTTAGACCCTTAGGTAAATATTTACATGTTTTTTTTTTTTTTTATTGTAATGGTTTTTTTTATTTATAGTAAACATTTTATTTGGGTAGTTTTGGGAGGGTGGGGGGTAAACAATAGATTTATAATGTAAATGTGTGTTGATTTTAATTCATTTCTATTTTCAGGTGTAGTATTACTTTTTGGCCACAAGATGGCGGCCATGAGTTTGTTTACATGACATCACTCTAAGCGTAACATACGCTTAGAGTGGCGCATCAGGAAGTGAATGGCCAGAAAAGGCGCAGCTTCCGAGAGAAGCTGTCGCTTTTTCAGCGGGGGAGAGGAATCCGTGATCGGACTTAATAGTCCGATACATTGATTCCCTGACTACCGAATCCGCGGCCGGGAGTGCGCGTGCACGCGCGCGATCAGCCGCGGGGGCCTGCGGTAGCGCACATGGTTTCTGGACGTAGTTTCTACGTCCAGAAACCAAAATAGGTTAAAGAGACACTGAAGCGAAAAAAAAATTATGATTATTATGATTTGTATGTGTAGTACAGCTAAGAAATAAAACATTAAGATCAGATACATGAGTCTAATTGTTTCCAGTACAGGAAGAATTAAGAAACTCCAGTTGTTATCTCTATGCAAACAAGCCATTAACTCTCCGACTAGGTCTTAAGGTAGCCATACACTGGTCGATTTGCCATTAGATCGACCAGCTGACAGATCCCTATCTGATCGAATCTGATCAGAGAGGGATCGTATGGCTGCCTTTACTGCAAACAGATTGTGAAACGATTTCAGCCTGAAACCGATCACAATTTGTGGAGCCGCCGCTGCCGCCTGTCCCCCCCCCCCCCCCCCGCACATACATTACCTGACGCTGGCTCCCGGGCATCTTCTCCACGCTGCACTCGCTCCATCCCGGCGCTTCCTGTGTCACTCCGTGACCAGGAAGTTCAAATAGAGCACCCTCTATTTGAACTTCCTGGTCACTGCAGTGACAGGAAGCGCCAGGATGGAGCGGGTGCAGCGCGGAGAAGACGCCCGGGAGCCAGCGTCAGGTAATGTATACCTGATCGGCCGCCGCTAGCGACGCGCTCCCTACCCGCGGGCGATCGAGGGTAATTTCCCGCACTGCGCGATCGACGGACGGCGGGTGCGTTTAGCGCGAACGATTGGCAGCAGATTCGATCCCAGGATCGAATCTGCTGTCGAAACGGCCGCGAATCGGGCCAGTGTATGGCCACCTTTAGTCCTGGAGAGGGCTGTTATCTGACTTTTATTATCTCAACTGTAAGTGAACTGTTTACTTTTTCTCAGCTAGAGGAGAGGTCATTACTTCACAGACTGCTCTGAAAGACTCCTTTTGAATGCTGAGTGTTGTGTAATCTGCACATATTATAGAATGATGCAATGTTAGAAAAAACACTATATACCTGAAAATAAAAGTATGAGAATATTTTCTTTGCTGCTAATATTCTAATAATTATTCATAGTACACAACCAATTCACTATATCATATTTTTTTTTTCGCTTCAGTGTCTCTTTAAGGTTTGCCATCCAGATGGAGGAAGGGGTAAGCATGTATCAGTTTAATGCTTTGCCCTTCAGATTATCCTCAGCTCCAGGGTTGCTTATGAAGGTAATGTCTGAGGTTCTGGCTGCTCTTAGACAATGAAAAGTTAACATTTATGTTACCTTGATGATTTTCTGTTTTGGTGGACATCTCCCAATTCGGTAAGAGATCAGATTGTTACGACAATAGTCTTCCTACAAGATCTAGGTTAGATCATTAATTGGGTGGAATCTTCCTTAAATCCTACACAGATTATAAATTATTTTTGGGGGGCTATTTCATCAGCATAGCAGACACAGGGGAAGCAATTAAATTCTATCATGGCTCACTCCACAGGAGGCATTTCGACTTCTTGGGCAGGAGGGCAGGGGCCTCTATAGATCAGGTTTGCAGAGCTGCGAACTGGTCAAGTCACAATACGTTTGTAAAGCACTATCGCCTCAATGTATCTGCCTCTGCAGGTTTATCCTTCAGAAGGAAAGTTTTGCAAGCTGTGGTCCCACCCTAAGGCTTTAACTCTTGTATATCGTCTCATCCAGGGGTGCTGTCCGAAATGACGTTCTGGGAAAGACCACTTTACTTACGGTAAAGTCTTTTCCAGTAGTCATGAGGACAGCACCCCTGCAACCCGCCCTTATTTGGGTAGAAAACAGAAATAAATTTGTGTAAGCATCATTAAATGTCCGTGTCATCTTTTTATTAACTGAGGTACTGTGGTAGGTGTAGTATCTTATATGTGGCTGCCTATTGTTTATGCAAATTCTTCTTTTAACAGTTTCCTGTCCACAGTGGGGAGGGAGACAAGTCTGTCCTCATTACTACTGGAAAAGACTTTACCGTAAGTAAAGTGGTCTTTCTCCTGTCGGACTCAAAGCGCTCAAGAGCTGCAGCCACTGGGACACGCTCAGAAGGCCACCCTGCAGTGTTAGGGAGTCTTGTCTTGAACTCCTTACTGAACGGGTACTGACCCTAGCCAGGATTCGAACCCTGGTCTCCCATGTCAAAGGCAGTGCCCTTAACCAGTACTCTATTCAGCCACGGTTGCAACATGGTTGCTGTGTCCCCCACATGGCTTGTGGCGAACTGCAAACGGGACTTCTTATGCTTTCTGTTAACAATGCCTTTCTTCTTGCCACTCTTCCATAAAGGCCAACTTTGTACAGTGCATGATACTACTACACTAATAGTTGTTTTATGGACAGAGTCTCCTACCTGAGCTGTAGATCTCTGCAGCTCGTCCAGAGTCACCATGGGCCTCTTGACTGCATTTCTGATCAGCGCTCTCCTTGTTCGGCCTGTGAGTTAAGGTGGATGGCCATGTCTAGGTAGGTTTACAGTTGTGCCATACCCCTTCCATTTCTGAATGATCACTTGAACAGTGCTTCATGGGATGTTCAAGGCTTTGGAAATCTTTTTGTAGCCTAAGCCTGCTTTAAATGTATCAATAACTTGATCCCTGACTTGTCTTGTGTGTTCTTTGGACTTCACGGTGTTGTTGCTCCCAATATTATCTTAGACAACCTCTGTGGCCCTCACAGAGCAGCTGTATTTGTACTGACATTAGATTACACACAAGTGCACTCTATTTAGTCATTAGCACTCATCAGGCAATG